>NW_025781614.1:0-38848 GCF_021130785.1 Homalodisca vitripennis | reverse complement strand
AAATTTTACGCTTACGTAGTTTGGTAAAGTGATAAGATGGTTAACTACGTTTCCTTTATTCCTTCCACGTAGTATCACTTCACATATATTCAGAAGTCTCTTGTCTCAAATACCTGTTGTAGAAAACTACAAACTGTTGTAGTCTTTATTCCGATGATTATCAGTGATGTTTTTATATCTTGAATGGAGAAGCGGCAAGAATGTTTCCATAACGATCATCATATAAGATATTAACTTCAAACAGGGACCGGCATAGGAAGAGTATCCTCATCAGCTTCGAGGTTCGAAGAACACTCCACTGGAAAGAACCAACACCAAGGAAGAATACACGGAAACCCCGTGGTGGCATCTATTCTATTCAGTTCTCTTCATAACCTTATCGTTATCATTAAAAAACATTGCGGTGATGATAGCTACTAAATTTTTGGCACCTTAAAAATAATGTTTGTAATACCTAAAAGCAATAAAATTAACTTGGAAAACAAATAAATTTGAAACTACATTTATTAGTAGAAGACATACAAATTTAAGCAAACCTACAAATAACCTCAAAAAAGGTTGAAATTTCACCTATACACATTACATTCATTTGACTGCTTTAAAAACTACCTGAATACCATGATAACGATCAAACACCTAACAATCACTATTTATTCATATTAAGAGAATTGATTATTTTTCAAATGTTTTAATCACAGTTGCTTTTTTACGGAAAAGTGAATTCAATGTAAAGCTGAACTATCAAAGTGGGTTATGTTTATGGATATCCTTATTAATATCAATTTTGAGACGATGTTAAACATAACGAGCTGACCAAGGGAAATTATTATCTAAAAATATACATTAAATATTATTCCCATTTATTTTTAAACTATTCGCCACAAAATACAGCAAATCGTAAAAACTGGATAACATAATGTTTACTTATGAATTATCAAGAACAACCATCTAATAAATTCGAGGAGTTATGGTCTCTACACTGCTGAAGGCTATATTTACAAGATTATACGTTGTCTCCTCATTAACGTGTCCATTCATACGAAATGTTCTAAGTTGTATTGTATCTTACAACTTAGAATACCATCTCCTGTGCAAGAATCATGTGCACTCAATGTGTGACTAATGTGGACACTACTCTAGCTATAGTTTACAACGGTAAAACTACTGGATTTTGATATTGTTATACAATACGTTTTTATTTAATGGTAAACTATAAAGTTTTCAATAACAGGTGTTCACTAAATATATAAATAATACAATAAATAAATAATAAAAATTAACTTATACAAATTACATAAATAATTTTACGAGATCAAAAAATAACTTCATCCAACTTTGTGAATAGTATAATTTAATTTGTAAAAATCTTTGCGAAAGCAAAATAATTTTAAAGTGAATTATCATTAAAAAAGTTCTCGTTATTGTTAAAAACAAAACTTTAAGTGGTTTATTTACATTTTTCTTTACACTTACCAAAACTAATCGATAGTGATAATATCAAAACATGTATGGTTAATATTTACGTCCACATATTACGTCTAAATGGTGAATAGAAATCATGAAATAAATATTCTAATGTATTGAAATTAATTTACAAAGATAAATTTCCCACTCATCATTTCCTAAACCAGTGCTTGATTTAATAGTAACCTAACAATAATGACGCTAATCGTGGATATTACAAATTAAAAAAAAGATGGTGCAAGTGGCTTGGAAAAACACGGAGGACGAGTTTCAACCTCTCATTGTTAATATGAATTCATAGCTCGGGCCGAAGAGCCTTAACTTCTCAGATCTACCTCATATACATCGTAGCATGCTCTCAATCATGTACTCACTGCCATCCCTAACATTGTTATGGATGTACACGCTGTACCATTCAAGTGAACCTTCGTCTATCGTCTTCTCCCTGATAATAACTACAAGTGTAGAAGGTGTAGATAGAGAAACCATGCGCCAGCAAGTAGCTAGAAGAGAAAGTGTGTACTGACATGGACCGACGACATTACTGAATCCTTCCGAGTAAATTTATATTTGTTCATGTTAATCTCGACCTGCTTTTAAAATTGGGAGACACGTTGGGATGGATATTTTACAGACAATTGATTTGCAAATCATCACATAATCCACTAGTATTGGGCTGCCTAAATGAGAATGACATTATATTGTGCGATTGTAGCGTTAGAAAAGCAGTATCAGCCTCGAGCGGGCAAGGAAAGGGGTGCGCAATTTCTTATGTGTTCTGCCTCTCCTGTCGCATACGGTATCCTTGAAGAACGAACAGGCTTGTTGGGAATTAAAAAAAATTATAAGTAAGAAACGTCTGTTTTGCATTTTAGCCCATAAAAAGCTTGTTGTACAAAAGAAAATGAATCAAACATATAACAAGGCTTGTCTTAAAAATTGTTTATTATTAAATGACTCCTTTGAGATGAACTATAAACAATAATTATTTTATGAACAACAAGACACATACAAATCATAGATTTCCCAAAGTGTATAACGAGACATAAAATTGAATGAAATCTTATGTTCGCAACATAGTTCAACATTGATGATCCTATCAGTGGGTCCAGGGAAATGGATGAGCGTCGTTTCCTTGGGAAGACGGAGCAGTTAGACAAAGGACCACAATGTTCATAACGAGCGAATAAGTGGATTTCGCCAAAGGTCATAAAATAAGTATCATTTCGTGAAATTACGTTATCACATTGTTCTTTCTTAATTTCTCTCAATTCCAATGCGATCCGGGTTTTCTGTATGTTCTGGATGTTCTGACGATACAACTCTGCCCTTGTGGTATCCTAATGAAAAGGAAGTCCATTGGAGTGAGGATCTGGAGAATCGCGCATGGTTACTCGATGGGCCCCCTTGTAGTCTATAATTCATTATGGCGTCTTAGACCGAGCTGACAATCGCGCGATGGAAGTGGGAAGGTACCTCCATCCTTTGCTGGAAAGTGCACCTCGTTCCATCGCAAAACCTCCCAGGCAATGGTGGCAGGGACAGACAGACTCCTCCAGCAATGGTGACTGTTCCGTCCAAAAAGATAGAAGATTCCTCGCCTAATGGCTCAAAGCCGATATCCTACACAAACTTTTACCCCTGATAAGTTTCATCATTGGGTGCTTCAACTGGAAACGTGAGATTGTGAAGGACTCCAGTAGGTTACAATATATAGGCGAATTAATTTGCCATTTTTAATTATAAAAAATGGCCTTCTAGCTCTCAGAAAATTTTAGTGTGGCAACCCTGGTATACTTCGCACACCAAAGCATTCACAGAAACAGAACTCGCCTGTTCCGTATGCGTCCTTTTCATTGTGATGAGTATGGGTCTGGACAATTTCAGAAGAATTTCGCTTTATGGTACGATGATGCACTATATTCTTGACGTGCCATTCTTCCGAGCCGTTTGTCCATGTGATAATTAGGTGAAGATCAAAGGAGGGATTCCCGCACATACTTCCTTTGTAGGACCGGAGGATGTCCGGAACGAAAGGAGGGCTTCCCGCACATACTTCCTTTGTAGGACCGGAGGATGTCCGGAACGATCCTTGTTAACGTTTTAAACCGTTCCATCTGCTTAAGATTTGTTGTCTAATGCGAGTAATGGTCCGAATTTTTAAGTTTCTCTCTTCAAAGCTAAGTTGATATCCTGCTATGCATCACATCAAAAATAGTTAACACAATCAAATACAATAGCACTTATAGTTAAAATGTTAGTACCTATTTTGAACACCCTGTATATGATATGCCACATAATCAATTAAATTTGATCAGGGTATTTTATATATTTATTTATTTTAATTATATATACAATATCCACAGATGAAATATTATTATAGCTATTTTACAATTTGATAAAACTAAACAAAATGCAATAAATTTCAGTAAAAAGGGGAAAAAAATTTAACCAAGAATATTAAGGTAACAAAAGATGAATAAATTAAAATAATTATTTCTACAATTTCAGACACTTTGTATACCTAACTAAGCAAAATAATAATTTTTATAACAATACAAAATTGAATGGTTTGCTTTATATAACTTCACAAACTGTGTGAATTTGGAATTTGAGCTCAACTACCATGTTATTAAACACATTTACTTCCTGCTTGAAAAAATGTAAAAGTCTTAAGACTTTAAAAAATGAAAAATTGTAGTGTTTGGACTATGTTAGCCTACATCTGGGGACAAAAAGCTATTGATAGAGGCAAGTTGCTTCTATGAACAAACAACTGGATCGTATTTAAAAGATCGTAACTGTCTATGTAACTTATATAAGTTTAACATTATATAAACTTATAACCTTATCTAAAATATAGATTATATATACAATCTATGTATTAACGTTTTTTTAAATTAGTTATCTACCTAAGGTTCGTATAACATACGTTCTAAACATTTTTGAAAACTTTTGAGGTTTTTTTCATTACAATACTGTGTATAATTAAGTACTTTAAACGTAAAATTTACAATGTTTAAAATTCCTTACTAATATAGCCGTGTTTGATATCAGGTGTGGAACGATCTGAAAGAGAAATAAAGCAGTGACAAAATAATAAAAGATTTCCGGAACAAGTCACTGAGATTTCACAAAGATTTACAGCACTATCTGTCATCCAGCAGTTCAATTACCGCAACAGCTGTTTCCTTTGTTTGGATTTATGTTACAGTTTTGTTAAGTCCGAAATAAAAAATTATTGTTTAGCGATGACTATTGACGTCTGCTATATATGGGTGTCCCAAAACTTTACTACCAACTTTTTTCAGGTAAAATTCACAGAAAAAACAAATCAAAGTATCCTATTCAATCATTTCAAAAGTCAATTATTACCTAAACAATCTTATCACTTAACGATTTTTATTTATAAAACGGATTGCTGTAATGTATATGCAATTTGGTGTACTGTTATAAGACACGAAGACTTAATTACAGACAAATATTAATTTTAAAAAGGTTTTTTCAAAATAACTCTAATAACATTGTTAAACCTTAAAGAATAAACCTTAATCTTAAAGAATAAACATGATATAACAGTTATAGCTATAACATTTACTTTTCGGAAATTAAATTACAAATCCAATGGCTCCGGACTATAAGAATATTGGTTGATAAATAAGGGAGGTACTTAACAACTAAAAACTGAATAATACCAACTATCATTATTTGGCAGCACTGATAGCAAACCACAATAATCAACTGTTTTGCCTTTAGTTGCAGTGCCAAAGTCCTCATACGCCTGGATATATCGCCAAACAGATTGTGATATCGATGTAAAATTTTCACCATACCTATTAAAATATTTTTTCGCACTTTATGAAGGGTAAAAATATTTCCCCTTTTTCACATTAAGGAGGCCAAAGTCCTCATTGAAATGAGTCCCCCAGAAAAGGGAGGATACTTGGAATTTTGAAATTGTAACCCCTACTTGTGATATATCATTTGAAAGGGTAATTCAAAAGAAACACAATGCCATGAACCAACACATCTCTACTACGATCCTAGCAAAAAGTTATGGGTAAACAACCCCTTACATCTAAAGGTTGTAAATTAAGTCCTGATACGACTGGATATAATCTAAAATGGATTGGAGATATCAATGTACAACTTTCACCATATTTTTTAAATTACTTTTTTATGGATTTTTTGTGGGTAATAAAAATGCCATGAAACTGTGTACAAAAAGTGATTTTACAAATATCTCAGATTAGTTCATTTGCCCAGCTTGGTAAGAAATTTCGTTCCGTTATAGCGGTCGTTTTAACTTGAAGATCATTCAATACTTCGTTAAGTGTGGACCTATAGAAGAGTAAAAAAATTGTTTTGGGATGCATATAACATTTCCTAAAACATTTTCATTATCATTTTTTTTGCAGCTGAAAATAGTTTTCAAAACATAAATTACGTTGTAACCCCGTTAGAAGTTTTAGACCACTAAATGTTCAAACTTGGTACAAAATTGATCTCAGCTGAGTTCATCGCTCACTGTTGTTTTTCAAGATGGCTGTCGTAAAACTTAAAAAAGTAAGAAAAACTTAGTAATTTACAGGACAAATTTTAAATCGTTTTTGTCAATGCAGTCGAAATCCTGTATTTATAAAACAACAACCAAATTAATACGTCAGTTGTCACAAAGTCTACCTACTAATTTCAAGCGAGCAGTGGATTACTTATAGAACGAACCAACGAATAGAAATATTAAATTAAATTAATTCACAAGGAGCGAGTGTCGGGGCTAATGTAGTGTTAAGGCAATGTTGGAACTCGGTATGAATGGAGAAGAGTCAGTGTTCAGGTGATTCAGCCCGCCATGAATATTTTTACAATAAAGGATTTCTTCCTGTGGCAAGCCTCTTTTGTGTATTATTCACCCCACAATGCTTTTACTGTTTCCACCTCACATAGGCCAGAGGATCTATTGTGAGTCGCAAAATATTGGATATTGGTTGACAGAAAGAAATATTAGGCTAAGAGTTCATTAAAATAATCACGTTATCCTTTGATTTACTACTAACGATTAAATTAATATTTCAAACATTAATTTTTATCAACTATACTTAGTGCTAATCATGTCATCTTACTTTGAGAAACAAAAGATTTCTGAGTAATGTAGAGAATTCTTTTATTTGGATTCACAGTAACATATTGTTGGACTTCTGTTTTCAAATCATTGTTACTGAGATTGAATATATCGTAATGGTTATTTTATTGAATTGTATTTCAGAACAGCGATGTTGGCACTACCGCGAAATAACTCCAGGTATGTGTTAAGACTGTTTTGTTAATTACATTTTTTTTATTTGCAGAATTTTACTGATGTCTTGTTTTTAATGACAACGCAAATTTCATATTAATACAATCAACGTCGAAATTTTGCACAATTATTTTTAAATAAGGAATTAAAAAATATTTCTTTACAGCCTCCAAGAGGAGCGTCAT
This sequence comes from Homalodisca vitripennis, assembly GCF_021130785.1. Classification (NCBI taxonomy): domain Eukaryota; kingdom Metazoa; phylum Arthropoda; class Insecta; order Hemiptera; family Cicadellidae; genus Homalodisca; species Homalodisca vitripennis. Next base: position 31,903 of record NW_025781614.1, on the reverse strand, counting down.
ATGAGACCCTGAGGTTCAACAGAGATGTTTTCCTACTAAACCTACTAAGTGATTTTCCCTACTAAGTGAGGTATCTTGTTTTATAAACATTCTTGAATATTTTTACCCTGCACTACTGAGGTAAGTTATAGTAATTTTATAAAAAATACATATGTGCAATCTATGGCGTTTTGTGTCTTATGTATAGGTCTTATTAATGTATTTGAAAACTGGTTATATATTAGTCCTTACTACATAAAAAAGGATAAAGGTTCTCTAGTTTATTAGTGGACATATGTGAATTGTACAAAAGTGACATACAAAAATGATCAAATTATGTAAACCCTTCCTTTTTGAAGCTGGTTAAGTTTATTTTTATATTTTTATAATATACAATGCAGAAGTAAGTTTTCTTCAGTCAAATCAAAGCGTAAATTCAGTAATTTTCCTGGTATATAATCTGAAAACAATAATGAAATTATTAATTTATCTTTTATTTTATTTAACTTTTATATAATATTTTCTTAACATTTTAAAAATAGGTGGTTATTAGTAATCAATAGTAATTGTTACTTTTATACCTTTTATTGTGTTATTGCATTGCAGGCATGACTTTAATAAATTTTTAAGTAAACATTAAAATTGTCCATTCCTGTAAAGCGAGATAGTACAAATATTTCAACCTGATATATTAGTATAATATACCTATCGATAAAGGCATTAATTTGGTCCCGGATATTGATAATGATTCTTAAAATTCAAACACTTTAATAGCGACATGCTTTCCCTTACATGCTACATATATAATGCTAGTGAGCAGCGTAGCGTTCCCGTACGTTAATCTGACGTTAGTGTACGACATTACAATGCAGAGATGGAGACAAATGGAGAGCAGTTTGTTGTGTATGGGTCCTGAGAAGTTACGACTGTTCGCCGAGCCTATGAATATTATTACCATGAGGGGAAACTTCACTTCAACTGCTTGTGTTTTTACTGAGCTACTCTGTCTTCTACACTTTACTTACTTTACACTGACGTTACATTCAATACGTCCCAGAAAAGATCAGTGGGAATGTTGATATTTTGAGATTTCAAAACAAAATTTCCATCTGCTTTTAATGTAGAATATTTGTTTTGAAAATGAAATCAAATCAAAGGAGGTATAAAGATTGATCTTATATTTTGATAGTTTGGTTGCCTCTATCATCTGGAAAAAGTAATATTCACTGTATTCGCAGGACAATTAAGTTACTTTAAAATACCTTTTAAAACTACGAGTATTTTTATTCGAATTTTTGAATAAAAATATGCATATAATTTAATCATGTACCCAAGGCATGTACATATCAATTTTCGTCAAAATCCATGAGTACAAAACATCCAAAACATTGAGACAATAAAAACTCTTAAAACCATCGCATTTATAATATATTTCTTTTGTGTGCGTGTGCATATCACTAAACTCCTCCTACATCGTATTTGAATGAAGTACTGTATGTGTCTTTCAGGTGGGTTCGAGAATGGTTTAGATTTAAAAATTTAAGCAGTTACACATTACATTTTGAAGATATCAGTTTTTCAAAGCGACTGCACATTAATAAACTACAATTTAGAGTAAGTGTATTAAATATCCAAACACTGTGAATATTTGTTATAAAAAAATTTCTTGTTGAAAAACTAGAACTTGTGTTAGACTACTTTATGATAAAATACGTGTATGATAACATGCGTCTTTTTATAATTTAGTTGTAAAAAACAAAAGACCTCAGCCTCAAATCGTCCATAATTTCATTTATAAATATGAGCACTAATGACCATAATGAAGTATTTCTCATTATTTATTCAGCGTTACTTAAATTATTGTAAGTTTGTCAAATTAACTTGATTTTTCTCACAACTTACATATTAGAACTTACATATTGCAACAGATGATTTGCTGGTCTCTAAAGTTGTAAAATATTAATTAAAAGAGCATTTCTCATGTAATAAACTGTTCTGTGTAAACATAGTTTATCCTTTACAATTTGTTTACATTTTTAGTGAGTACGTAATTTGCAGTTTTGGATTTCAGCGGATTAGGTAATTACTCATCTATCTTAAAAAAAATACCCCCAAACCCTATAGATAATCACAATTTGAAACCGAACACTCTCTTTGAAGCGGTCGGCTAGAACTATATTAGATGCAAGTTTCGCTGGGCAAGTACTTTTGAACTAATGAACCGATCCCAGCTCTAAATTTTGTAAAATGTTAAGAATATTTTTTAGTTTATAAAGAAACAAAAGCGTAGTGTCATTATTAATGTACCTTTATCTGCTAATTTTATCAAGTATTAAGTATTAGATCGAAAACACAATGTTACTAATCTAACAAGTAAATTAGAATGGACAATAAATATGACCTTTTTTACGTATTTTCTCCTGGTCGCAACTAGGCAAACTCAAACATTAGCGCTTGGAATATAATTCACTTGAAACCAGAAGTGGGCATGCACGTGCAACGCCTACTAAATTACGTGCAGAGGAAGAGGGTAGCCGCTAGCAGTGCAGATATGATATACAATATAATCTGACTTTGTACATTTAGACTCATAACTGTGTATGTATATATATTTCTTGATCAGAAAGAAACAGATCAGGCAATGGAACAGCAAATACTAATATCGTGGTAAATTACACTTTTGAAGATATTTTCTTGACTGTGGTAAAGAGGTAAACTCAACACTAGCGCCTGAAATATAATTCACTCGAAGCAGAAATGTTTATACAGGTTGCAAAACTTATGAAATTTTCGTTGTGAAGCAGCGGGTAACTGCTAGTATCTAATATATTTGCTTGAAGTCTGTTACAAGACAGATAGGTTAGTCTACTATAATGTACTAATTACTCATACATTGTAATGAATATACGACTTAAGCAATCAAATGAGTTTTCGAAATTACTTTTATAAATAATAAAACTATTATTTTATTTTCACTGAACTTTACTCAAAGATGAACACATAGTGTTTGAACACCTATGTGTTCATTATTACAACGGTGTTTGTACACCGAGATGCACAACTGCTGCCACAGAATTTCAAATGTGGTGAGAGGCTTGAGAGATATGTCCAGCCTGCTCACCACACTCCACTGTACGCAGCTGGTCGTAGGGGGTATTTAATTAGCGGCTAACCACTTAATATATGACCGGTAGACGGCTCTCCTCACACCTGGCGACACTAAATTAGTGAGAGATCTCCATAGAGTCTCATTGTGATACAAAGTGATAAAAATAATAAAATGGAAAATTTAAAAAGATGATATTTTAACACGTATCCACATCCTCATCGGTCACGTAATGATATTCATTAAGGGCACTAGTGTTGTAATAAGAATACAAATAGTATTAATTGTTAGCATGTTACTCTGGGCATAGAGAAATAACAGTGTTCTTGAACATGATTACTTCTATGGCATGTCATGAGAAACGTGCTCGTTCTCACACCAGTTTGAAATAAACATTGATTCGTGTTTTGTTTCTATTTGTAAATCAATTTTAAATTAAATAAAAACTATTTTTAATATGTATCCAACCCCATCAGACCCGTACTGATATTCATTTCGTTAAAAGTGTTGTAATAAGAATGCAAATCGTATTAATTTTTAATATTTTCTCTAAAACCGTAGGCGTCTCGAAAGAACGTTCTGGTTCTACACCAGTTTGATATGGTATTGAGCAATGTCCGTTCCAATCGAAGATCAATTTTACACTAAATACAAAATATTTTTAATTACGTATCCAATTACATCAGTAACGTAATAATATTCAATTACGGCACCTAGTGTTTTAGTAAAAATACAAAATATATATTATTGCTAACATTTCTCTGAACATAGAGAAATAACAATTACTCTCGAAAAGTTGAGTTTAAAATCATTATCTACCCGGCAACCCCAGAGAACGTGATCGTTCTCCACAAGTTTGACAATTATAGCATTGCTTCGTGTCTGTTTCCATTCATAATCAAATATTTTACATTAAAGTACAAAATATTTTAACACGTATCCCAATTTCATCAGTCACGTAATAATATTCATTACGGCCATCTAGTGTTGTAATAAGAATAAAAAATTGCATTATTGTTAAAATTTTCAGTGAACATAAAGAAATAACAGGTATTCTTGAAAAGTAGAATTTTAAATTATTACTACCTGGCATTCCGAGCAGGATGTGCCCGTTGATTAATAGGCACAGCTGTTTGAAATTGTGTTGATTCGTGTCCGTTTCCAATCAATTTTTACACTACATACAAACTATTTTATAAGTATTCAAACATCTCCCAGTTAAGTAATGACTATCCATTACGGCCCACTAGTGTTGTAATAAGAATACAAATCGTATTATTGTTAAAATTTCTCTGAAAATAACATAGATAAATAACAGCAAGTGGAGTTTGAAATTATTACTACCTGGTATCCCGTGAAGAGAACGTGTTGGTTGATTAAAATAGGCACCAGTTTGGCATTTCATTGGTACTGATTCCATCCGTAAATAAATTTTACACTTTTTGGTTTTAAGAGTAACCCACGCTGTTAACGATAATATTTCAGAATAAGTTCATTGAAAGATGATTACGTACAATAAGATAATATTTTAAAATGTGCACAGTGAACAAACAAATGTAGACTGTCAGCAAAATTACCAAACAAATATTTTATCTGTAACTTTAAAAATTTTGCATGAAACTTCTATATGGTGCATGGCTTTCCATTGGAATTTTGGCTGAACGTTATTGAAATCTACTGTTCAGTAGGTTGGCGAAGTTACCTCTTTTGTCTGCAGGGGAATTTAAATACTTATCTTCCGAATGTATTTCCAACACAGACAATAAATGTTGCAATGCATCCCCAACGAAAGCCTTGTTACACGAAAAGTGGTGTGTGGCGTGTTCCTACCTTATACTTGTAGGTTATAACTTAGGTTCTTTGTTTGAAGTTTGTTTTTGACGATGGAAGGATTGTGAAGGAAGCTGGATTTTCCGACATTTGCCATTGTTCAGTGATACAAAAAAATCACTAACACTATAACGGATATAAATTAGTAGTGATTAAATACTGTGTTATTTATGTATCACCTTTACAGTTGAAGCAGTGAGTAAACAAATGTTTTATCTAATATACATAAATTTAATCTATAGATTATGTTTAATAAATGTAATCACTAATGTTTGGTGATGATTAAAGCTTTATACAAGAACAGTATACATTTTACTTCTGTCTGTCTATCTGTCTGCTTTATAGACAAAACGTAATGATTTATAGACGTAACATGTTGAAGGAAGCTAATTTTCTATACAAGCAAGACTGAGTTCGATGGTTCTGCATTTTAATTCATGGGACTTGATTGAAGCATTAGCGAAATAATGTTACATTGATCTTGATGGCAGCGGAAAAAATAGCAGATTATATAAGATCATATGGCATGTGACATATTAATGTCAGCCTAACTAACCCACCGCATAAAAAAATCATATTATGTTGACTTTTGTATTTAATGTAATTCATAGAATAGAAAGAAAACATAATATAGAGGAAAGTCAATGTTTGTATAAATCGGTGTACATATTCTATTTCAATGTTATCAAGAGATAGGCTTTAATGACTTTCAGCTAATTACGAATGACTATAAGCGAGCTGATTCTTAAATTGTGATTTTTTTAATGTGTTTCTTAATTTTAGTATAAATAAGTTAAAAATCCCGACTTGCTTCACAAGCAAGATGCCTCACACACTACTATGATATACTGTCAACTCAGAACTGTTGCTGTATACTAGGGTGTTGTTATAAACGTATATCAAGAGGTAACTGCAACTACGTAACGCAATTTTAGAAAGTGCAAATTAAGACACGAGACAATGTTTCACTAGTGCAAAGTCTTGTTTACAACATTAGCTGGTGACACGCTTCCTGCATTATGTCTCGTTAACTTGTCATCTGGCAAATATCTTCGTGTTTCGAGAACTTTTCTTTCGCGATTATAAAGGTCGCTCATCACTGTATGCTTATACATATTATGGTTTTAAATTGTTTTAAAGTACTACGTTGTAAATATCTACTTAATTCAAAATAAAAAAGATTCATGTTTTTAAAACTATTTAAAACAAATTTAGAATTATTTCGTCATTAAATCCAGCTGTAGTAAGGCAAGGGAATAACTATAATAATAAAGTCACCTTTTTTATATATACATATATGTATATGTATGTATATATGATACAAATAAAAGTCATTTGAATTTGATGAAAAGACCTTGAGTTAATGATCTTAATTTTATTGTAGATTAATGAGAGATGTCTCATTTAAAAGATATGGACTCATTACAACAAAATTTTAGTTTTCTCGTATATTTACACGTCTATACTTTTTGAGCATCTCAGCAATATTTTAGAGTAATTAAGTACAAATATTTTTGAGATTTTTTAATAAAGTGTCTAAATAAAAATGAGTTTATAAATGTGTAAACCTAAGCGCTAATACGGAGAACGGCTGGGGTAATTAGATCAATTCATTTTTATAATAAAATATTCGTTAAATTACGCGGAAGATTTTAAATGAAGAGTAGGATCGGAAAAGTTTCTTGGAACATTTATTGTTATAATTCGGGAAAAAATGGTAGTTTAGTTTGTATATTTCATAATCAAAATTTAACTGATACAAAACATTCTCGTTAACATTTTGTCAAAGAGCTTCAAGCATTTGTTCAAAATTTTACAACAGTGCTTGTTCATTAGTGTAATGGAGATCAGCATAAACAAAGTTAATATCTAACTTTTACTCCAGATTGTGCCAGTGACGAATTTAAAACAACAAATTTGTTGTACATATTATTTAAACACTGTTATGAAAAACCATTCTTAATGGACAAAGCTGTGAATGTAAATATCTGACGAAGCTTCTTTGTTTTTAAAATGAAATAAATATAAAATTATTGGGAAATTGTGTATTTGTGTATAATAAAGTTGTCACAAAAAGTAATCACAACTAATTTGTTTTTTTGGACATTTTTTATATGGCATTTTCACAGTGGATTAGAGAAAAACTTAGGAAGATAACATTAACATGCCTTAGCAAGCCGTTTTCCTCCAGACTACGCACACGGTCCGAAAATAACAACGTAAAACTTTATAAACGATTATTTTGAAATGTTGCCACCAACTTAGTAGGGACTTATTAAGTTAGTAAGTACAAGTAGTACTTTGTAAAGTCACTTATACCGTTCATGCTTTTTGGCTAGTAATATGCTTCTCAGCTCTGTATATGTAATGTATATTTTCTTCATCGGAACAAAACTTAAACTATGGCACTGGAAAACATCTTAGACCGATAGTAGACGCTGTTCTTGACCGAAGTAGGTTTCCAAGAGCTACATGCGTATTTGTTTTATGGGGACAACAAGGCAACTCGTGGCACTGTAAGTGAATTTAAACGGCCAGAAGTGGACTTCATCGACTGGAAAGGCTTCTCAGTTCCTACGTATGTATAACTTTCCTAGGTCGGGAACAAACAGACAAAACTCTGCTAAGGCATTGAAAATACGAAAACACGAGAACTCGTAACTTTATGAACAGAGTAAGTTTTCCGAAAACCTATAATATTTATTTTTTTGATACTTTTATTAGCTAAATAGCTGTTTACTATAGCTAAAAATAAGCCCTTACCTACTTAGTAAAAGAACCTAACATAGTCTTAGTAGGAAAAGTTGATTCAATGAGAATGTTGAGATTAGCTTTTACTAGATTGCTGCGGTAAGGAGAAGTGAATCTCCAGTTTCTAAAACAAATATTCCCATAGTAAAAGCACTTATATACTATAATATACTGGACGCCTGAGAATTTTTCAAAACCAAGAAGGCATACATGAGTAACACATTAATTCACTGCTCATGGTTAAGAGGAACCGAGTTCCAGGTGTGTACGATGCGTTATATTTTTGGCTTTACTCAAATAGCATTGGAAAAAATGAAAGTATCATCCATGGTTTTATCCTCTTCTTACTCTCGTACTTTGAATGGGAAAACAAATTTTGTACATAGATCGAACTGTGCGATTTGTAAAGAACTGCACCGGACTAAGATCCTCTTCACCGGAGATAGAGTTATTTCCTCATCGCATCAACTCTATCAGTCAGTATGGAAAACTATCTATCTCTTCGTACAACTTATTCTTCTTCAAATGTGCGTTTTATAAAATATCATTCCCTTAAACTTTGAAACCACTTTTCGTTACAACAGCTAATAACGGCTCAGTAAGTTACTTCTTATAAATCATAAATTTTGTTAAATAGAAAATGTATCACTTTAATTAATTTAAATTTCAAAGTTTTATGATCATTACTCAATGTCACTTATCATATAGTCTTTTAGGAAGAACTGTTTATCATTTTTAGGATGAAATAAAAAATTTAATGAAATATAAGTTTATTCCCACAATTTTCATATTTATTGGTACAGAGATTACAAAACATGACTGTTAAAGAATTTAATTAGTTAGCAAAGATATTAAAAACATTGTCATTTATAATATATATATATATATATATATATATATATATAGTATATATTAAAGGAAATTAGCCTACATGGGCAAGCAGCCTATGCGTAGGCTGGAGACACCATCCTCTTAAGAAACTTAATTTTTAGTTTTGCCGGGTAAGGTACATAGGCAAACGAAAGAAAAACAATAACAATTAACAATTTAAATTAAATAATCTGGGGACATAAAATATATTCAATTTACTTGAAGTAATTATCAAATTGAATATGAAGATGAATGACAGGTGGTGTCCGGAGCGGGGCGAGGGGTTAGAGAAAGGACCAAGGTCAAGCCCGCCCATATTCATATAAGATTAGGGCCTCGGCTCTCTCAATAAGCCAAACTGCAGAAGGAAGAAAATTGGCGTTTTCTTAAAAAAGTGAAATTGAAGTTGATTCGAATAATTTGAAGTGACTGAGTTTTTTTGAAGATATGTTTTTCTGGTTTATTTATTTATCATATAGATATACTACAGCATATATTAACTAATATAAGAAAAAGTATTATAATAAAACCATCATTCGTACCTACAACATTTCTTCAATTTTAAATAACAACCAAAGATGCATATGTGGAAAACACAAAACTTCTGCTTCAACTATGTATTTTAATGTAAAATTCCGAAACAAGACAATTAAATCGTGTAAAATGTCGAGATATTTGACAAGTTGGCAGACGTGTGAGACCCTCCATGATCCCCGATCTCGTATTCAGGGACAGAGGATTCTAATGTGGGTTCGGGCAGATTTGCCTAATGGTCCCTGGGCGGTCTCCTGGCAACTTTCGTCATATTGCTACGTCCCTTGAATAAAAACTACATTTAATTAAAATGCAAAACATTAAAAACATTAAAATTGCCATTTAATTATTCTATAAAAATACATTTAGAAGAAACGTGTTTATTGTAAAATATCCGATAAAGTTTAATTCTAAGATAAAGACGCTTACCCACTCTAACATAAATATTTTACTTAAGTAAAATTTAAAATATAACAATTTCCTAAAAATAATTGCTTTAACAATATTTATTATAAACTTTCATTTATTCGAATGTATTGTTATATTCTGTATTTTCTGATCCCACATATCCCTAATATATGACCTTCAAAATTTAGCGATAAAAGAGATTATTAAAAAGTAATCTCCAAGTAAATAGGATCAGGCGATAACAATTTTTTACAAACATCCTTGAACACTTTTTGGATAGTTGATTAGTTTTTCAAAACTTTTAGCCTATTCCATGTTTAACGTAATAGCAGAACTCAAGTCTTTCAAAATGTTTTACGTTCCAGCAATAATAATAATTAAGTATGGGTGGAGCAGTACTTTATGTTGCAAAGCGTGAGAGTTTTTATATTTTCAAAATGCGTAGTACACTTGGTCATAGTACTTATTGCTTGGCGTAGGTACTTATTGCCAATTTAGATGAAACACGGGAACGTGTCTTAGTTAATAATTACATTTATATTAAATACAATTTTAGATATTGGGGAGATGTATAGCGGAGAAAAAAAAGGTAATCTTAGAAAACAACAAGATACAACCCTTTCTTGTTCTAAGAGGGCTTGATAGTTTTTCAAAACTTTTAGCCTATTCCATGTTCAACATAATAACAGAAACTCAAGTCCTTTCAAAATATTACGTTACAGCAATAATGATAATAAAGTATTGGTGAAGCAGTACTTTATTTTGTAAAGCGTTAGGGTTTTATATTTCAAAATGCGTACTAACACTTGCCAATTTAGATGAAATGAAACACTTGAACGCGTCTTAGTTAATAATTACATGTAAATTAAATAAAATTTTTAGATATTGGTGGGTCTTTGCAGATTGTAGAGCGGGAGAAAAAAAGGTAATCTTAGAAACAGAAGATACGACCCTTTTCTTGTTCTAAGAGGGCTTAACTTAGTTAAAGCTAAGAGGAATGTTTTCCAAACCTCTTATCGGGTTGGTGAGATAGCTAACTACAAATGGGTATAGATGGGTATAGCTAATGGGTTGGGATAGATCTCCAACAGGAATACAACTGGGGACATGAATTTTGAGATTAGACCATCCATAAAATGAGTAGTGTTTATCTACACAATTGCAATGGCACTGGCCCAAATTCGAAAATATAACAACAAACCAATTAAGACAAAACTGACACCTAAAAACGGGGAAAAGGAAAGTTTAGAAACATTTTAAATTAAACATTATAAATCTATCTCTCAAACAAGCTTGCACATCATTCAGACATTTCCTTGTTTGAAGTTTGTTTTGAAGATGGAAGGATTGTGAACGAAAAATGGACTTTTCGGGACAATTTGCCCATCGTTCAGTGATTGCACAAAATCAGTAACACTACTTTTCGATATCTGCAATCTGATCTCTTTTTCAGGTAAATAACTAACCTAAAACATAATTACAAAATAGGATAAAATAAACCAATCATACCAGAGCGTTGTGACACGCATAACGTGGTTTATTTTCTTATAAACGTTGGTTTAAAAAAAAATTATTGTACGTGTATTAAAAATTTGGGAGTATGACACGCAGGTACAGAATCAGAGATTTGTGTGAATGCCCCACATTGGAAATACTTATAAGTATAAACTTAAATTTTCGTAACGCCTTTAATTAGAAATATTTACTGTATACATGGAAAATAAATGTTAGGAGGCTGTTTAATTCTTAACTCTCAGTCAATTTACAAATTTATTCTCACAGAATATAATTTGTAAAGGCTTTACGTAACTCCGAAATTTCTCAATGCGGTTTTCTTTTTTACGAATCAATGAACTAGGTTTCATTTTGGGCTGTTTGTTTATAGTCTTGGTTAACAAAACTCAGTTCCATTCACATTTATGATAAACACATGATATGGTAACTATTTTTTAATTTTATAACTAAACGAAAGTATTAAAATATTTTGATAACCTATGCCGCAACTCTATTTTGCAGCTACTTAATCATAAATATGAGTTTTTGTACCTTGATATTCGAAAAACAAAATTCTAATTAAATATTTAAATTCTTTGTAATTTTATTTTAAGTAGCCTATAATTTGAAAAGACGCTTAGAACAGTCTTGCCAATGAATTAGGTATTGCCACTCAATATTACATATTTCCCATTATTTTGTGACCTTAATATCGCAAACAGCATTCACAAACTGAAATAAACTTTCGTTTGAACTGTGTCCCAATGTATCACAAATGTCAAGGTATTGCCACTCAATATTTCCTAATATTTTGTGACCTCAATATCACAACAGCATTCACAATTGAAATTGACTTTCGATTGAAATTGTGCCACATTAAAAAAACTGTTTTTGAGCAGAAGTGAAGTTGTAATTAGTTATACAAACTTTAGGCAAAGTTTCGAAGCGGGAAATTCCTTTCCTTCCTGCAGGATTTCCGTTTTGTTTCCATTATCCTTATGGCTAAAGTCTGATAATGTTATTCTACTAACTTTCTTAAATATCACTTTTCTTTTCTTATTTTAAATTTACTTGGAAACCATCTAGTTCTTTAACTCTTGATGTAATTATTCTTAATCAAATGCTAGGTTTTAAAATAATTCTTAAATTTAAGAAAAGTTTTAAGTTAGGCAATGTTTTGTTGAATAATAATCTTTTAAATTGAATAATACGTGTCTTATGTGAACTTTTTAAAAAGAGGTAGCTCTGAATTAAACCCTATTTACAAACAACTAAATTTCCGGTTCCTTAGTGTTAATCCAACTTCAACTGAGCGTAAAATGGTTTTTTTAATTTTGAAAATTCTGACTTTTTATTTACGTTACCACAATTAATTAATTTCAATTTTTTGAATAAAAGAGGCAAATAGCACTTGTCACGCATAAATATCGTAACAAATAGTGATGAAAAGCTACGAATAACTTAGAATGAACTTTGTAATTGACATTTTCTAATATGGAGAAAGAATGTCGGATTGATTAATTGGTTTTGGCAGAATTCTATCGCGCAGAAAACATACATGGAAACAGAGATCCGGACGTTTGCCATCGTTCAGTGATATAAAAAAATCAATAACACTATTATAGTCCATCTCGAATGTAATTGCAACCAAAAGACTATATCTCAAATTAAAACTTAGATAATATTAATTAGATTTTATTATATAACGGGAAACCATTTAACGTGAATTTAGCGTTGGATAAAAGTGTTATTACGCGCAAAGCGGTTAGCGATAATACGCCAGTCAGTGAAATCACTACTTTAGGAAAATCCGAAAATAACTGTTCACTTAGATGACTAAAACGTGTTATTATGTTATATCACATAAATTATACAACATAGGGTAATATTTTTACTATGAGTACGTGCAAAGTAATACAAGTGGTTGATTGCCTTATTGAGCAACAATGCTATCAACATTGTTTATAAAATTATTGCAAACAGGTAATAATTATTATTTTACAATAAGTTGTATTCATATTTATTCTATTTTATTAAGAAATACTTACTAAGAGAGATTTGGCTTCAGGTATGAAAATAACAGATAAACCTTTTTACTACAGCTTATCTTATCGCTCTCTGAACCCTATCGCGTTTGCTTGTGCCACAATAACTTTTTAAGAAGATAACATTTTATTCCACTGTTTTATACTTGTGCTCATTTTATGTACCTATTTTTTACGTGATTAAAATTTCCTGCCCGCTCCTTTAAACATATACCAGCAATATGTTCATCACAAAGAGGTCGAGTATTAGTATTAATATTACTAAACGTGTTTTCAACTTGTAACGTGCACTTTTACCTTTGTCCGAAGTAATTCTGTCGCGTGTAAACATGGGTGGTATAATGGAGAACCTAGTGTGTCTTGACCTTCTTTGTTAATAAGGTCATCTAAAGCGTTGCCTGAAGCGTAAATTTCACGGACAGAAATACAGCTGTAAGTTATAAAAGTAGACAAGTGCCATGCCATTTAAAGGAAAACTGCTATCGGTGCTATCCTGCTTCTGAGGTTAACTACAGTTAACTTTGTATCTTAAAACTATACTTATTCAATATTGCAATATCAGTTATTTGTATCAAATATTAGTCTAGTTACACAAGATATGGAATAATGTGAAATAGCCATATCATGATTAAAAACATATCGACTATTTTCCTGAATTCTTACCGTAGACTGTTTACAACAGTGCAATATGTATTTCGATAAGACATCAAACAATATCTAGGTGTTCCACTGTCAGTTCGACATAATATTAAATTTATCGCAGCTTCTAAACTAAATAGTGAATGCAAAGGTAACAGGGTTTTCTGGACACTTTTCATGGTTCAGTGATACAAAAAATCAGAAACAGTATGTTTCAAGATGTGTAATCTGGTCTATCAGCAGGTGAATTCATAACATTACAAATGACTCACCTGAGGAAGATGTCAGATTACAGATCTTGAAACGTAGTGTTACTGATATTTTATCACTGATTTATGGAAAATGTCCTCAAAATCGTGATTCCTTCAAAATCCTTCCATCGTCAAAACAAATTTCAAACAAAGTAGTAGTGTATACAATTCAGAAATAAGTACTAGAATACTTTTACATAAAGTAATTAAAGACATTTAATAAAGAAATTGCTATTGAAATCAATTTAAAAATACGTTTATAGCACATAAATTTATTAAAAGTAGTATTTTATTTTAAATATTATTTACTACTCATATTTTTAAATGAAAAAATATTTACTGTGACAAGACATAGCCCACAATGAGATTATAAGAGAATAGCCAACAATATATGATAAACTGAATAAATAGCAGCTGTCAATGTGGGCCATGTCTTGTCACAGTAAATATGCACTAAATCAGTCATTTATTATTGGATTTAAATCATTTTAGTGTCTTTAGATTTCAAATCTAAAAACTGGCTAGTTTTTTAGATACTCAAAGTTTAAAAAGACGATTAATGGCCGCCATTGTGAAAATACTAAAGATAATTTAATTATAATCTTTTTAGTAACTGGCCTTGCTATCATAAACATTTGAGTCAAATTTGGTGTAGTTTAGTGTATTACTTTTTTAGGTATAAAAACACATACAGACAGACAGATGGGAAACTAAGCATCGGAGACCAATGTTTTATATTGTGTTGACCTGAGCAATAACGTGGTATACCCTGTTTATTACAAATGCATTACATCTGTTTTTAATTCATTAGAGGAATTTATAGTATTCGTTTACAAAACGAGAGTCATAATTATTGTGTTGTATTGTTTCTCTTGACTAAATGATAGAGAACCTCACAAGTTTGTGATGAATCGAGGGCAAACGCTGCTTGGAGACCAACAGAACAGTTGGAACAATCTGTCCGACCGAACTCACATTATCGCTCGCTGCTCTGCATACGTAGTAGGTATGCTGGCGTGTGCCAACTTGTCTGCCAACCTCACAAAGTTTGTGATGACTCGAGGGCAAACGCCGCTTGGAGACCGACAGAACAGTTGGAGCAATCTGTCCGACCGAACTTACGTTATCGGTCGCTGCTCTGCATACGTAGTAGGTGTGCTGGCGTGTGCCAACTTGTCTGCCAACCTCACAAAGTTTGTGATGACTCGAAGGCAAACGCTGATTGGAGACCCACTGAACAGTTGGAACAATCTGTCCGACCGAACCCCACATTATTGCTCGCTGCTCTGCATACGTAGTAGGTGTGCTGGCGTATGCCAACTTGTCTGCCAACTCAACTTCAACTCTAGGCAATCCACTCATAACTTAATATTTATATAATTATCTGTAATTAAGTTTGTATACCCAAATCCAATTACTTTAAATTAAAAAATATTATCTAGTTTATTTTAACTATTTTGATTCTCTAGATACCTACATTTCGTTCAATATACCACCTACGTTTTTATCTTAAAACACTCACTATACTTTATAAGATTCCACAGTATCTGGTATTCCAGTTTTTTTTATCCTGTGGATCTTTTTGATCTTAATCGGTCTGTGGAAATCCTTTACCTCCAGGACTATTAGGATTTTTAATAAACGTGTTCATTTGAAATGAAAAATCTTTATGTTTGGTCGAATCATTAATTCGTTAATTCTTGTATTAAGAATTAGGTACTCTCCAACGCTCCATATCAAGGCTCTGTTAAGGCTTTGATTTAAATATACTCAATTTAACATTATTTTATTTTAATGTTTTATATAAATAAATGTTAACTATTTTATTAAATCGAGCACATCCATTTTTAAGCTTGTTTATTCAAAGAGTCCTTCGTAGGTGGTTGGTAGGGGAATGCAGACATATAGTAACCTGTATTCTATAGTTCAGTTTTTAATTAATAGTGTTTGTGTTTAGTTTTTTATTAAGTGCATGTTTTAGAGTTAGTGAAGTTGACACACAACATCTTGGTTGTAACTCCTGACTTGTCACAACACTCTGGTATGATTTGTTTATTTTAAAATAGTTTGTAATTATGTGTTAGGTTAGTTATTTACCTGAAGAAGAGCTCAGATTGTAGATCTCGAAACGTTATGTTACTGATTTTTTGTATCACTGATATTGTAACTAAGTATTTGAGTATTTAATAGAATATTCTACATTCGGTATCAATATTACCATAACGTTACAATTTTAATATTTTCATTAGTTTAGTATTCCTATATATAGCCTATATATATATATATATATATATATATATATATATATATATATATATATATATATAGGGTATACATATATAGGATAACCTATAATGTAAATTAAGATTTTCTCACATTTATTGAACTGTATATGTTACTATTTTTAAACATTTTCCAATGTAACACATACAAGTCACAACAATCCGGCGAGTCGGTGACAAGTCAGTTACAGTGAAGTTTGACAGCTGCAACCGACACCGACAGTGTCAGAGTTCGTCTTTTTTTGGAGAAAAAGATAAGAAAACTCATCTTTACTTTCTTCTTAAAATCACAACAATTATTTTCATTCTGTGGTCCATGTTATAAATACTGACACCCTATCACATGTTGTGTGCAAGGTGTTTCATTGCTTTAGGTAAGATGAAGCTCTTGATAAGAATTAATTTGTTTCTTTTGAATTTACAAATTTTATATTTATAGCCCAACAACTCCTTGTAAAGTGTGGCGGTTTGAGCGTTCAGACAATTCGGCACCGCGCTGTCGACAATATATTAACACCTCTTCAGTTATTTAGGTGTTAAAATTTAAACGTTACAAAATTGATTTACAAAATTACACCGTTAAAACTTTAAGAGCTCCCTAACGAAATCTATAAAATTTGGATATCAAAAAATTATATATACTTGGTTTTTTTAGATTACAAGTTTCCGATTTACTCATTTTCAAAGTTGCAGTTTGGTTTAAAATGACCAAGAACGGTACTTTATGACAAATTACTCATTTATCTGTTTTAACTTTTAATCTGCTTTCTATGCAAAATGTTTCCTGTGACACAGCTATTTGCTGAAACTCACGATGTTGATAACTATAGACTACAGCTTGACCTCAAAAAGTATTGCCATATAAGTCATACTGAACTCAATATGTAGAAGAGAACTTAACGATGAAAGTTAAGTAGCGAGACTGTACATTTGGCATAACATTTGAAAATTATAAATAACACAAAATATTTTAAAACATAACGCCTATATAGCACCTGAAAACTTTAAGATATCTCTATTAAAAAGTCTCATCTTTAAACAAAAAACAAATGTATTAGAGCTGTCTCAAGTCTAATGGCTAGCCTGTATTACATACATAGTTTGTACATACACTCTGTAAAAAGTTTCAATGTGCTAGTTATTGATAATATGTCCGTTAGGGTTAGGTTTATAAGGATTTTATCACTATTCATACTAATTAATACTACTCAATATGTTTACAGTTACTAAATTTAAGCCAATGGCGCAGTGTAGCGGGTACGACGGTTATCGCTAGATAACCAGATCAAGCAACTTCGAGGGTACCCTCTGCTTGGATAGGTGACCGCTGAGCGATCCTGTCCTTGCAAGCGGCCCGCCTGCCCGGCCATTGGTGGTGGCTCGGAAGTCACCTTTAAGCCGTTGGTTCCCAGGTTAAGTGTTAGAGAGGGCTTCTTAGCTCTAACTTCGCCTGGTAAAATAAGACATTCCTTTACTCTTTAAGAGAAGCAAAACAAAAAGTAAAACATATAACAAGAAGAACGGACTTGTAGTGAAACACAACACTGTCCAATGTTCACATTCATTACCTTGTACATGTTTTCTGCATTAGCACTAACTGGTAACTCTGCTTGTTATAGGTATATATACGCCTTGTATTGTATCTTTGCTTACGATTCCCTTACGTAAGCCGCGTCTCGTGTTTGATAGAGAAGAACGGGCTTGTAGTGAAACGCAACAATGTCCAATGTTCACATGATAAATTAAGTTATTTTTGATATTTATTTAATTTTAAAACTATTACACAACACTGTCCAATGTTCACATCATAACCTTGTACATGTTTTCTGCATTAGCACTAACTGGTAACTCTGCTTGTTATAGTTATATATAAGCCTTGTATTCTATCTTTGCCTACGATTCCCTTACGAAAAGCCACGACTCTTTGTTAGAAACATTTATAAATTGCGAGTACTGTGCGAGCACTCTCTCCAAGTTAATTGTTTCTAAACAGTTAGGATTACTTGAATAGTTTTATACTTACGTAATAGTGAGTAATAATGTACTTAAAAATACTGATGAGATGAAAGTTTCTTTGACAAATGTGATGAAATAACACTCTTTGTTGTTTGTTACAGTTAAATCTAAATTTACCTATCTTTAAACCTCACAGATCTGAATATGCTGTATGAATGGCTACATTACTATGTTTACATTAATTTGCCCTTGATTACTGCATTAAGTGAAGGTGTGTGTATTTTCAAAAAAAAAAAAAAAAAAAAAAAAAAAAAAAAAAAAAAAAAAAAAAAAAAAACATAACAAAAAACGCTTATATCAAATACACATTACAAAACATTAAAATAACTGTAGATATATAACCATTTACAGTAGTAACTTCTTAGCTTAAACTGTAATTTACCTTGTATCTCTATATGAATAATTTTATATCTGAATGGTTTTCACCAGACTTTTAAGACAATAGGGCCTATGAATCAAAACCATTTTTTAAAACAATGACTCAATAAGTTTTCTTGTTAGGTATATTTGAATAATAATTAGCATTACAATTGTGTAAAATAAACATTAACACAAGGTAGGTTCTCTTCGAATCTTGATCGAATAAAGCAAAGCTCTAAAGAAAATATGGCCAGAGTTTCCAGAGCTGGAGAGCTCATTCAGACTGAGAACATCGAAAGGATGAATACTTCAGAGTATTGCTAAACACTCAATTGAGTTTCCTAGCAGCTAGGAGTTCAGGAACCGGAGTTGTCAGAGTCAAGAAGCTCTCGGAAACTGACAAAAACTGAAAGAATCTAGAAACCGAAAGTGGCTGAAAACTCCCAGAGGTCCACAGATGCTAGAGGCTGGGACCTGCCAGTTTCTGTGAACTCACAAAGACCGAGAGTTGCCAGGGGCTGAGAACTCCCAGAGGTCCACAGATGCTAGAGGCTGGGACCTGCCAGTTTCTGTGAACTCACAAAGATCGAGAGTTGCCAGGGGCTGAAAACTCCCAGAGGTCCACAGATGCTAAGGCTGGGACATGCTAGTTTCTGTGAACTCACAAAGATCGAGAGTTGCCAGGGGCTGAGAACTCCCAGAGGTCCACAGATGCTAGAGGCTGGGACCTGCCAGTTTCTGTGAACTCACAAAGACCGAGAGTTGCCAGGGGCGGGAGCTGAAAAAAGCAAGATCTCACCTGCTAATGATGCTAAATTCTCCTGCAAGTCTTCAGCTGCCAAATACTTGAAGCAGGGTGTTTAAGAGTAATTAGTGTAGACTTTAAATGTATTCAGGAAACTCGGGGCCCCAGGACCTTGAAGATATTGCAAAGAGTTATTGGAAATCGTCATTTACCAGATGCAGTGGCCTGAATCCGTTTATTAGTGTATTCTTTATTTCTTCTGTTTTGGGTTTCAGAAGTATGTGTATGACGTAAAACTTTCAAATGTACAAGGGTAAAAAATATAGTTTATGATAATAATAAATATAACTATGTAGCTCGAGTGAATTTCCTCTATTTCAAAGTTCTCACTTACTAGAATATTCCACTCCAATTCTAATGTTGTTACTCAATAGTTTACATCCACATATTCCATTCTCTAACAAACTCCACCTTTGCGCAACAATAAAAATAAATTGAAATTGTGGATTTTGAGTTATGAAATACTTTTACCATATTGCTCTAAAATTATTAAAATCCTTTCAACCCAGCTGATACAAACGGTCTAGGAGCGTAACCTACTTACAGCACAATATAACATAATGTCAAGATGACTGTTGTTAAGTCGCACAGCAGATATGACATTCTTCCTGCTTAGGATTTATGTCCCATGTCTGTTATGCTGCAAAGTTATGCTTCTCTCCAACTTCGCGTCAACACTTTTATGAAACTCGCAGTTCTCCTGAGTAATGGACCTCTCAGAGTGCGCAACTGTCTTTGGTGATGTCTCTACTATCTTTTAAGTGTTGTTTTATTGTAATAAAAAATATGAATATCAAATTATACCCTGGGAAATTAAATAAAACTAAACTATTAATATTATTGTTGTGTTACATGAGTAACGTAGTTTTGAGAAATACCAAAAATGAAAATTCTTATCAGCCAGTAGTAGTACCACTATTGAAACAAAATAATTCATGGCTAAAATTCATGAAGTCTAGAACCAATTTGTATTGTGTGAGCACAAACCTGGTTTTCCGTGAAATCGATTGAGGAAGTTGAAGGTTGAAATGGGAGGAGTATGAAAGTGTAAAAAATCGGAAAGTTTATATTTTTTTCGAATCACATTTTAACTCGACATACTTTAAAAATCAATCCTTGACCGAGATCATTACGCTTAAATCAATTTCATATAAATACCCAGTTTTTTTTATTAAATTGATAATAATTTCTTTGTCTTGTATTTGTAATTTGTAAAGAAAAAATAACATTGTATACAAATAAAAAACGTTGCTGTTTAAGTAATGTAATCGTATTGTCAAGAAAATCTAAGTTTAAAAATACTAGACTGGATGAACAAGGGCTTTTCAATTTAATCAAAACAAGAATATCTATGTAAGATAACCACGATACGACAGAATAAAGTCATGTATGAATGAAACATTCAAGACATATGAATCAATGTCTCGTTGAAACTGTTGCAGAATTGGAAGGCGTCCATCGCATTCTTTTAAACTGCAAAGATTTCTGCATCGATAAGCAGTTCAGAATCGTAGAGTTAGTTGTTCATGTACCGAAGCATCTGTGTTTTTAATATTTACATACCAGACTAAAAGTGTATTTTTATATACGGTGTAGAATGGAAATACAGTTTTATTATTTTATTATGAACAATTCGGCTTTTTACTTCTATATAAAAAAGAAATTTAGACATTTAATTGAGAAAAAGTAATAATATAAAAGTTCTACGTATTAATGAGGCACACATTTGAAGACACAAAAAGAAACGGGTTTTGATATTAGCGTTTAGTATACTGGGAGACGTATTATAAATATGTGCTAAAATCTATTTAAGTTTACAACGTCGTTTGGAAATTATAATACAGCCTACCTAGCTATCCAATTTAATCTCTCTACTAACTATTTCTTTACTATTTTTCATAGTTGATAATCTGGAAAGATATTTGTAATGTCATGCCATAATTTAAAAATTATTAATAAACTGTGGTTGACTATTAATAGCATTTGGTAACCATAAACGATACAAAAAATAGTAAAATATAAAGTATTTTTCAAAATTACTTTCCAATATTACGTTACTGGACGTTGCTTAATATGTTGGATTGTCCCTAGTTTACAATAACCGACAGCGGTTTAGGCAGATTGGTGCTGATCGAAGCTCTAGTCTAGTGATTGGCAGTGAAAACTCATTAAAATTCATGAGTATTAAATTTCAAAGAAGATTCAATTAGTGAGAGTTGATTTGAATCCCTTTGTTCCGATCCGCGAACCATTCCTACTGTCGAATTCATTCATTAAGTTATAGTTTTAACATTATAAAAATACGGAGTTCTCTATTGGTTTTTAATTCTGTAAAAGAATATTTTGTAAATCAATAAAACAGCCTATAACCTCAATTCATGTGCTGCATATGAAATATAAAAAAAGAGCGAAATCAGTGTAACAACATTTAAATTTACAGGAGGATCAATTTAAATGTTGCATAAATTTAATGAGCAATATGCAAGGTGTGAAAATGCCTTAATATTTTTATATAATAGTTGATAAAACCTACAAAACTTAATGCCATTTAACACTGTTACCTAAGTGAAATTTTATGTTGCTGCCTTGGTTAACATTAATATATTTTGAAATGTTATTATTATTAGGGCATAATTATAATTATTATTAAACCACATTTCATAATCTATATTCATAAAAGCCTGTCGCTGGAGAAATAAAATCAATGTAGAACATCAAAACGGTCTCCATTTTGTTTGGGATAAACGTTTTTGGATTCACTCTAACATAAAGTAGAGCACTTTGTTGATCATATTAATGACTTTCGTGAAATTATTGAAACTGCGTATTCAATTTCTGTTATCATTAGGAATATTTGGGCTTGCAATGCCCATTACAAAATATCATTGTGAAAATATATTTAGTCGATTTACGAATATAATATAAGAATCCTTTTAAAGAGAATCACCATTCATTAGTATTATTTAATTTTTTTATAGTGAAGGAGTGGATATTGGAATCTCTCGAAGTTACTATCCTGTCGCTCTTAGCTACGCTATGGCTCTTATAAACTTTATTTCAAGCTTCGAAGTTTTGTCAGTACCAGTGATTAATTTGAAATCTTTGTTTTATAAAGAGTGGTATTGTAAACCCGATCATAAAAATTCAACATTATAAGTTTATGTAGCCTAAGCATAAGGCTATACCGGTTTCTATGCTCCACACTGACTGCTTAAAATTAAATTTTAAAATACTAAAACAATAAGCATATCAGAAACGTAAGTTTGGAAGTAATGTAAGCAGAAATGGCGCGCGTTAAAGATTTGTTACAGGGAAAACATTGAAAGAGGTTCATATAAAAGACTTTAAATCCATAGCAGAATCACGTGCCTAAAACCATTTTCCCCCTCTAAAATGTCACCGTTTTCATCAGATGAATAAATTGTGTAACGTAACAAAATATTTATGCGGTCTTACTATTCCGCTAAAAACCTGAATATTCGGACGTACGCCATCGATTAGTGGTAAAAGTAATTAGTAACACTACGTTTTCGAGACCTGAAAGCTGATCTCTTCTTCAGGTTGATAATCAACGAAACAAATAAACTAAAATCTATATTAAAATAAACAAATCATACCAGTACGTCTTGACACGCATAAGTCAGGAATTCCAAAATATTCGTTATGTGTCCACTCAATGGCATTTCTAATAGACGCACTAATTACAAACAAAACACTAAACAGTAAAACTGCGCTGCTTATGTGTTCATAAAAACTAAACAAAGGTAAACGTCTAAAGATGATCATTTTACCTTCACAATCGTTCCATCGTCAAAGACTACAAACAAAAAGTTACCTTTATACCATGCAAAGGCACCACTACGTGATTATCACTTCAAAGTAGTTTGAGCTTTGAAATATATCAATATATGTAACAACAAGAAACTCTATAATGGTCCACTTCCATGTCGAACCACACATACGTGATTAGTCGATTGACCTACTAGGCTAAGATCGATGGTTACATGATACCTCAATGTGATAAATTGGCATGCAATTCGATGGTTTTATTTGTCGACTGCCATAGTTTTATTACACTGTATAATTGGTCAAAGTACTTTTGCTATTTGTGAATTCTAGACACACAAGTTCTTTTAGATGAGGAACATACATGTGCATTTATTTTTATTGATACAATTAAAATGAACAATTTTCTTAAGAGGGATATGTTTGAAGAAACCATTTTCTTAAAAAGGATACATTTTAAGAAATCATTTGAACTATCGTGTATTTAACAATATCCAAAAATATATAATTTTTTATTTATTAAATCATATTCGATTATTACTGATTAATGAACGTGGTTTCAGCTGACTGTGGAAGGATTAACTGTCAAAGTGACTGTCAAGTTCCTCTCTAATCTGCCAGTTCAGCGGTTAAACTCTCAGCTGATCAATCATAACTCGGAACTATTAATCAGCTGTTTAATCCTTCCAAGCAGAGCCTTCACAGTGCCCTCCGCTGTGTGATGCTTAGAATGTTACTCGTTAAAGGTTTCGAAACTCTTGGACTTAGAAAACATAAAAATTGTCATTAGGGTTCCTAATAATTACTCTAAAAATGCTCAACTCTAGTTTGGTCTAATTTCATTAATTACGTCGTAGCAACACTCTTCATACAATTTAGATACTGAGGCTTGAAAATTTGGTTTTATAAGGAAAAAGTTTGCTTGTATGATGAATGTAATATAGTGGTCGATAAATATCCAAATTCGACCCCTTGAGATTATAGGCCTGTATTCGGGGGGGTTATGGTTTGGGAATTAGTGACTTCTTCTAATGATTATCACTGAGTTTGGCGATGTTTGGGAACAGATCGTCACCAACGTAATTGCTGCTGGCTATCCTCCATTTGGAATTTCAACGATGGAACTGCAACATTCCTATAGTAATAAATATATGTAACAAATGTTGCCATACAGTCCGTTATATTAAGTAACATTGTTTTCATACATCCATAAATAAAATAAAAAATGGTTTCACTACTCATAACTATTAAGGAGTGATTCACATATGATTGCTTACATTAGAATGCGAATATAACAAACAACAATGACTCCAAAAACAAGACTAATTTAAAAGTAGAAAAATACCTTTATTTTAAATCTGTTAAAAACACTTAATTAAAAATATAAAATTGAATTTAAACTCGTAAATTGTTTGATGAAACAAGTCTCATGTTAGTACACCAAGGATCGATACTAAGTTTCTATGACTTTTACCCAAAATGTTTTAGTTTTTCAACATCTCCTTCTTCTGGAGTCCGGAACAAACAGGGTATCATAATAAAGTTGTTTGAACTAATTCAGGAAATTTGCGCGCAGTAACAATAGATCTTGTTATTGCTAGATAGTTATCGCACACAATTTTGCACTTTTGTTGTACCAACTTTTTCATACCTGGATCGGAATAACTTAACACACAGTCAGTAGGACTCTGAGATGAATAAATTTTAAAAGTTTTAAATTGATAATTCTGGCAATTTTGAACTGAACTCATAGTGGATTTAACACAAGTACAGTCAGGGACAGAAGCTCGCAACAAACAGAGGCAGTATTATTGTTCTTCAAACCTCGTAGAATCTAATCAGTTTAATTAGTGCCAGTAATGAAACGCTGACTGACAAATTAATCACCTCAATCATCGGGTGTAGTATAATCTGCGTGCTGAGGCTGCACCGACTGATTCTGATGATTTGGATTACTAGTAATCACGGGAATCGTTCCACCGATTATGATTCTAGATATTCGTGGTCTAAGATGGATCGGTATGTCGTTGAACTAATAGGTACTAAGAACAGTTGTGTGATGACGTGTAGACATATACTGTAAGTAGCTACTGCTATGACTGTCTAATGGAAAAAAATCTCGGCTATTGATATCCCATTAGAAACAGAGAGCTTTGGCTTACAGTACAGGAAATGATTTGCAGTATGGTTTTAACATTCAGCGTTTGTTATTGCTTAGGCTAAAAACGATATATTTGTTTAGTGTTTGTAACGTTGTATGATTAGATTAAGATTAAAACTGTAGGATTGTGAAATATTAAAATGTATTATGAGCAAGGGCTGTTGTGAGAGGATTTAAATAGTAGGTTCGATTGGCAATAAAATACACTCAAATGAACCAACACATATTTTATTTATAGTAGCATTTAATTATATTAATTTAATTCTTAAATAACAAAGGCTATCATCAACAGAATATTGAACAAAAAACTTTAATACCAATCATGAATTACGTATGTTTAATATAGAATTATTTATTACTATTATTATAGAATTAAGTTATGTATCATTGATTTTTTTATAACATTTATTAGTTAAACATCATAGAAAATTTTGTAGTGTTACAATAAGTAAATATTCATGAAATAAACGTGAGAAAACTTTCTTTTAGAATATCTAAACATTTACATAAATTTACATAATTAAAAAAATTAGTGATTTTTTCAAATTGAGAATATTTACATAAAATATATGGAATAGGAAAATATGATTTCAATATCAAACTATTAATTTAATTTCTACACATGATAATCTTTTACTTTTAGTCACTTTAGGTACAGGTACCTTGGAATTTTAAGTGAAACATATTAAAATGATTAATGAAACCTGATATATAATAATACGTTCCTAAAATTAAATACAAGATTTTCTTAACTTAAATTTTGTTTGGACTTGACACTATTTCACCTAAAATATTTTTTGTCACACACAAACACTCGCACTCGCACTCCCTTGTTCGAATCAACTCCCAGACTTCCTCTATCTCCCTCGTTGTTCCTGAATAATTATGTTGCCCCGCTAGCTCTCCTGACCACGCCTCTGCCTTGATTTCCAAATCGGGTATCTTGAAACGTTTGGACATTTCTATAATCCTAGTCCATATCCGAACAGTGGGAAAGAATATAAAAAAGCAATTCAAAAACGATTTTATTACCTTTATCATGTACGGTAATTTTACACCTCATCGAAACGTTTTTGGACGCAGTGAAGTTTTAGTAGTACTTTGACTATTTTGGCTGAGAGATGTCATTTTCAGTGAAATATGTAAACCGAAAGTGTAATTAATTAAGATCCGGTTATATGAAGGAGACGGAGCTATTTCATGATTGGATAGAGCTAAGCCAATCAACGACCAGTATGAGTGAATAAAATTAAATAATGATCAAACTGGATTAGTGGATTTTATCAGATCTGTCATTCATTCGTTTATCTAAAATATGACGGTACAGCCCAACCCTTTTATTCATCTTTATAATCAGATAAGTATTTTTGTCTTCCAAGGGCTATTTTGTATTTTGTAATGTATTTTAGTACAGTTTCAATATAATATTGAATAATCAATCTGCAAGCCAGAAGAAAAACTGTAAGCATTGTCCCATTAATATGGTTTCGATTACCAAATAAATCGATTCTAATAGAGATAAAAGGATTATATCCTTTGAGTAATCTAGACATTTAAGACAAATCACGAATTTTGTCATAAAAATTCAATATATGTTTTTTCTGGATGTAGACCAATATGTTTCTTAATAACCAAGTGTAGTAAAATAATATTGAGTTTTTTCCCATAAGGGAAAAGTTAAGCCTAATGCAGTTTTAGGCCTTTATTTAACGCGTTTTAGTTGTTTTTTTACAGCGTGTTCTTTTTTGAATTTTTAACCAATAACCCATAAAAAACGCAAAGTTATGTACTTATGAATATCTTTTTTTTTGCATAGTCGTATGTGGGCATAAAACAACTAAAAATATTCGGTATAATGTATAGGGTTTCAATTAGAATTAGATTAATTAACTAAGTGTTTATAAACTCTTACTGTTAATTTATGTTACTTTAATTTTATAATTAAAGTAACATAAATTAAGTGTTTATATACTCTTATTTTTAATTAAGTTACATTAATTTTATTGTAGCTGATTGCCCTTTAGAAGTTCATGATAAAACATAATACCATGTATATTGCCTTATTTTAGAACAAAATAACTCTAACTAAACAAGTTTCATAGTAACATATTTTAGCATACCCCATGCTCATTATAAAGTTCTGAAGTAGAAATTTAAGTACATGTAATGAGTTCCTTTTTATATTGCAGTTTTAAACTTCGGGCCTTTTATTAAAAAAATCTTAGTCTCGCAACCGAAAGCCAGCTACCGCTACCTAGTACTTAAATGTGGGGCTGAACTCAATCATATAGACATCTGTACATTGGATTCGTGGCTTTAAAATGCTAAATTCAAGTCTAACTGAGTGTTTCAATTTGGAAAGATAACAGTTAATCCTAATACTGCTTTGAGGTTAGAGTATTTTACAGCAAGCCTCATACCATCGAGTTCTACCTGTTTGTAGCTTTTCTGTTTTGAGCAAATTATTTAGATTGAGCAGTCATCGATTTTGGATAATTGACAGAGCGTAATCGAAGCTCACTCAAGTACTCGAGGAGTTGGAAAAGTTTAATTTCTATCTGTTTATCCGCACGATATTTCGAGAAACGAAAAAGCCTAATGAGAAATTTCATCCGTAGTTTTTCAATCTTGAAATGAAACTTCATTCTCACATCGAATATAATAAGTTTTGTTTTGGTGCATATAAAATTCAGGTTTGGATGAGCATCATTAAGGCTGGTCGCTATAAGTTAAAGTTTTTACTGAATGATTGCTGATCTGTCTGTCACAATGTTTATCTCAAGAATGAAATGAGATATAGACTTGAAACTTTAAAATGCAATTTCAATAAAGTCCGTTATGCATCGCGTAGTGTGGCGTATTCCAAGAATAAATTGTATAATTCAGATTGACGTACTAGTCCTCCAATCTATAATTTAAATCCAACAAGTCCTATATCGAAAACAATTTCTTTTGGCATTGGCTTTCCTTTCAAAGTTTAAAACTTAGCACTCAGCACACTCCATCTGGGCAGAAGATAATAAAACTGGAAGTAATATATAACTTAGTTTTAATAGGAACCCATATTTTATTACTTCAGCCTTCAATTTGGTTTGTATGTGTGTTTGTAAATTGTGCATGAAAAAGCTATATACTTTTGAAAATAGGTTTTTAATTATCAACTTAATTTTTCTAATAATACGAAGGAATCGCATTATTTTTATTACTAAATTTGTAATAAATAGCCATAAGCAATTTATAAACAAATCATTTAGATGTATTGTACAAAAGATTATTCAGAGTAATGAACAAATCAAGGTGAAGCAGCAAACGTGAACAGTGTCAGAAGAAAGAAGTGTGTACTAGAGCAGTGTGTAGACATGGTTACTAGGACAGAGCATACAACAGGAAGCTCGCATGTCCTCTCTTATCACTGTCTGTACGCAAGAACCCGGGTTCGAAATCCCAGTACAGGTATGAAAATTTTTCATGCTAACAAGCAGCAAACGTGAACAGTGTCAGAAGGAAGAAGTATGTACTGGAGCAGTATGTAGACCATGGTTACTAGGACAGAGCATACAACAGGAAGCTCGCATGTCCTTTCTTATCACTGTCTGTACGCAAGAACCCGGGTTCGAATCCCAGTACAGGTATGACAATTTTTCATGCTAACAAGCAGCAAACGTGAACAGTGTCAGAAGGAAGAAGTTACTAGAGCAGTGTGTAGACCATGGTTACTAGGACAGAGCATACAACAGGAAGCTCGCATGTCCTCTCTTAGTCTGTACGCAAGAACCCAGGTTCGAATCCCCAGTACAGGTATGAAATTTTTTTTCATGCTAAACAAGCAGCAAACGTGAACAGTGTCAGAAGGAAGAAGTTACTAGAGCAGTGTGTAGACCATGGTTAATAGGACAGAGCATACAACAGGAAGCTCGCATGTCCTCTCTTATCACTGTCTGTACGCAAGAACCCGGCTTCGAATCCCAGTACAGGTATGAAATTTTTTTCATGCTAACAAGCAGCAAACGTGAACAGTGTCAGAAGGAAGAAGTTACTAGAGCAGTGTGTAGACCATGGTTACTAGGACAGAGCATACAACAGGAAGCTCTCATGTCTCCTCTCTTATCACTGTCTGTACGCAAGAACACGGGTTTCGAATCCCAGGACAGGTATGACATTTTTTTCATGCTAACAAATAATGTAATGAGCCTAGGTCAAGTTTTTAAAAATGGTTTTAGATCAGGACTTTCAGATTCAATAAAAAAGGCTAAAATTGAGGGAGTTATAGAAAAGCTCTAAGGATTATAGTTGCTTATTAAGTGAAAGACAATCAAGAATTTATTCTGTTGGCGTTACAAGCCTTTTTAATCGACTACTTCTGATTTGTAAAACCATACTATACTCGTACTTAATTTAATATTTCCGTTGCTTTACGTTGCTCTACAAAAAAGCATTATTTAATCTTTTTCCTTATGACGTCATACGTATTCTAGCTATGAATACATATATGAAATAAACCTGCCATTGATACGTTGAAAATAGAGCCAACACTGCATATTCACCAGTCATGCATTCATACAATTGCAACCAATCTATATCCCACTGGTTCATTTGATAGGTTAGTTGTCACATGTTTTGGGAAAAAATACACAGAAAGTACGGCAAATATCGTTATCCCGTCATTCAGCAGGCAGTGACGGATAAGGGAGTCTTTATCAATTGAAAGGAACCTTATATAACGCTCACGAGTTCACAATGGAAGCAATCTCGCCTGAAGCCTCTCACTTTCCAGGGTTAGTTACGTCACGTCGGCTTTTGACAGTGTTCCGTCCTCAACATTCAGTGAAATACGTGTATAATGTTATTTGTACTACGTTACCTTCTGTATTTTCGTTTTCATTGCGAATGTCGTGTTATAATGCCATTTCTAATGTATGAAATGAAAGACGAGCTGTATAATCAAATTCCTTTTCTCTTAAAAAATTGGTCTCTTTTAGCATCCTCACATATCTTCGATCCAATAGCCCTTTGCACACGGGAGTTCATAGTTTTAATTCATTAATAATAGACATGAAAGAAAAACCCAACGAGCATGGAAAAAAGATGGCAATGTGGAAATGAAAAAACTGTTTGGAACATTTAAAGGATAAGGCGCCTTCATTCATTTATAATATTTTATACTCTTAATTTATCAATACAAAATAATATTTACTCTTTCAAACATGCAGTGCTTACTTTGCTCATATTACTCATTATTACAGAAGGGTATTGTTACAATTCCTAATTTAACTATATTTAATACCACCTCTAATAAAGGTTTAAGCTAATATCTTAATACCCATTCTCGTGCTATGATACGTAATCTTTTCCAAGTTCTAAGCGGATTTAATTTTACTTAATTGTTTGGAGGCTGTTAGGGTTCCAAGTGGTGATGGTTCTTAATCGGATTGATGTGCTGAAACGTGCTTGGGAATTCTTTATTTTCAAAAATAATAGTAGCCAATGTAATGTTCCTATTCAACGCATATTTGAATAGCCTAAGTGTTCATGTACACACTTTGTTTCAGTTTGTGAAAACCTATTTTCATAAAATCATAGAATTGTATTAATACGATAAAATTTGTATAACGCTTGCTTAAACTATTAGCTCAAAGATGCCTGCACGATAGTGTGCCGGTGTATCGGCAAAAGAGAGGGCAATACACCGTGGACGCGAAGTTTGCATAGTGGGCTGTGCGTTAATAAAGCTATCGCTTAGGGGACTGACAATAATTTTTCTGTCGGATTTATGAAAAATAGAATAATAGGCTCATATAGAGTATAAGAGGTGTTATAAGTAATAACGTTTTGGTGATTTACAAAATTAAACGCCCAAAACAATGTCGTTAAAAATAATTTAATGACAGGTTTTACATACGTATATATAATATATTATAAAATTACATTCTACCTACACTAAAACCAAATTCCTTTCGCATCGGCTTTCCTTCCAAAATATAAAACTTAACACTCAGCACACTACATCTAATAAGTTATCGGCGGCGTTGTGTACAGAAGATAATGAAGCTGGAAAGTTATACATAATTAAGATTTACATAGGGAGACATGTTTTATTAATTTAGCCTTAATTTTTTATTTGGACGTGGCTTGCTAAATCGTGCATGAAAAGTTAAATCACTTTTGAAAATACGTTAATTACTTCATGTTACTGAAGAATCGAATTACTTTTATTACTACATTTGTAGTAAACTGCCATAAGCAATTGTTTAACAAATAATTAGGTAATTAGGGTCGAAAACTGTACACTTTTTACCTATTTATAGTATTAAATAAAATGTAATGGTGTCTCCCTGTGTGTTTATTGTGCCTCAAACCGGTTTTTTTAGGAAAGCAAATTTGTTTATGTTTGCTCGACGTAAGATCCCTGATCATTTGGACATGCAGACCGGCTCGGAGTTGGGGTATAACTGCAAGTCCATAACTTCTCCTCCTATATAGTCATACTCAATGTACCTTCCTTGTATAGAAGGAAACTTATTGACTCAAATATATATTGTTTTTTCGGTCATAGATAAAACAAGATGTATGAAAAATTTTTTTTGGG
>NW_025781613.1:0-46687 GCF_021130785.1 Homalodisca vitripennis | reverse complement strand
AACGTGTAGGAGAGACTATAGTTACAAAATAGAGCTTATACTTTGCTAATAATAAAATTAGTGGACAAATTCAGATATATTGTAATTGCTCTGATGATTTCCTGTGAAAGTATGTTTAAAATAAAAACTAACGTTTTATAATATACCAGTAAACGGAAAAAATCAGATATTTTACTGCTACTATATCTTAAATTTATCGAAGCTAGAAGTCTTGTGATGATACAAGAGAGAGTATAATTCGTATAATAGCTGCTAAAGTAATTTTTGCACACAATGAAGCGCCCAACCATTTAGAAACGAAATATGCAATACAAACCAGACAGCTGGATAGTACACAAATTTTGGAAGGCGCTTTTCCTGTAACCGTAGAGTATGATGGATTTACCAATAGAGAAGTTTTCAATATTTAAAGAACAAAAAAATACTTTAGTATACAATTTTACTACAATTAAAAAACCTATAGTTATTTCCAGACTTGGATGATTTAAAATTTATTTGTAATAAAAGTTATAATGGTTTCCAAAAGAAGTTTCCAGAATATGGTTTCTTATTTGAAATTTTTCCAGAAGTCATTTATGTCATTTAATCGCTATGTTGTTATAAATACTGCTACATTTAGTAAGGTTTAATGCGTTAAAGAATTTTACTAATCAGGACGAATGAAATCTGTTTGCATTTTTTATAACGGCTAAGGTTAATCCCTGAAGTGTCATTTCTGTCTTCTATGTGGAAGTCAGGAAGCGTGCAAGTTATACCTAAACAGAAAATTCTAGTCTTAATATATGGGTTCATACAATAAAAAAATATATTGGAAATAATATTTTCCCAACAAATCAGCCTTTACAATCGATACAAGTAAAATCAAAAAGCGTCAAGTATCAAGAAAGACCTAATTTCAAAGGAAATTCACGAGAAAGCCGAACCTCCTGGACTGGTTGTTGAGATTGAATTGAATCAAAACTGTCCGATTCCTCGACTCAATGTCAACAAACAATTTTATAAGCGTATGATTTTGCTGTACCCGTTAATAAACCATGTCTACAATGATGAGTCATCCATTTTATAATTTCACATTGAAACTTTAGGGGGTATAAATGGAAATTATTTTTTTTAATTTTTAAATGACAGCCTTAAAAAAATTTGAGAAAAGCCTAGCTTTTGAAAAACACTGTAGACCTCCTGTGCAACCTAGGTGGGCGACACAGAAACACTACGGTGACCAGGTTTGTGTCTCGTTTGTTAAATTTCCAGTTATTCGTTCGTATCCAGTTCGTGTATATCTCTTTACTTATTGTGAACGAATTGGTCTTATTGGTGCGCAAAATAGTAAAATATAAACGAGTTAGTATTGGCCGTGGAGGTCAAAACGAATGGTAACGTCTTAAGCTAATCGTTTCCATTTTAAAAATATTTTAATGTGTAGTACATTGATAAGTCTGGTAATCGGCTCTTGTCCCAATTTTGTTAAAATACTCTTTAAAAAAAATAAAAATTTACTCTTATGCAATACTTTATCCTGAAGTACATACCTCAGGCAGTCTGCTGAGCTCCGATAACTTTAATGTCAATGTACTTTTTCCATTCTATTATCTATTTACAATGAACACATAGACTTTGCCATTGGCGCATTGTAAGCGGGAACGTTTGGTTTCGTACAGTAACCGAATCAACCACGTTGAAATGTGTCTGCTGCTTGAATTGATGGTCGCTGAGCGAACCTGTCCTGGTTGGGGTCATCGGTGGTAGTTCAGAGGCCGTTTTAAAACTATTGGCCATTAGGTGCTAGAACAGGAATTCTTACCTCTAACTTAGCTTGGTTACTGAGAAAACATTTTACTTTATAGATTCCATAGGATCCATAAATCTTCAACCAGTGGCTTTAGTTTTTATTTCAAAAAACAAAGTAGAAACTGCCTTAAGAGTCTACTTAAGGTCTTTCTTCAATGAGACAGCGATCGACTGGGTTGAATTTATCCTACATGAAAAAGTTTGATCCTTTTTAGACTTATATAAGCCGTGTACATTATATTTTGGGTCGTAATGTTATTTTGGTTGTAATCAGAAGTGTTATGTTGTGGAAATTATACCAAATTATACATTCCGTAATTGTACTGAACGTTTAACGTGAAAAAATATATCACATGAAGCTATCATTACAATTCGCTCTCTCTTACTCACGTTATTGACTGATTTTACAATACCGACAAGAACATACTCGAGATAAAATCCAGGACTTCGATAGTAAAAATATCCATACCCATATAACTTGTAGGAAATATTTTAGATTTTGATCGATTAGTTTGGTGCAGTATTCTCTCAATAAGCAGTTGGTTTTGAGTATACATAACTGTATGAGGCACGCGATCAAACCATAAAAAAGATTATTATTGCTTACTTTTCAATTTGTCTTAACTCGTTTTTAATTTGATTCTCTCTCTTATACAACTGGACAGGAGTACTAAAACCTTGACACTTGATTACATATTTTACTAATTTTTATTTATCATAACTTTTAACATTTAACAACAAACGCAATTCTTTGAACGTAACATAACCCATGACCTCATTTCCAAAAGTATTGTCAAGGGCTTCTTTAGTGTATAAAAATGCCAATATATCTGAAAGTGTAAAAATTTAAGTCGTATTTTAAAGTCGTCATATTTTAAGTCGTCACTGAAAACCAGATGATTATTTACAGTACATTTGAGAGCTACACTCAACATTTTCAAAGTCAAAGTGACTGAATATTTAAAAATATTTGTATACAAATTTTGAAATTCAAGATTATTTAGGTCAAAAACTAACAAATTTTTTTAGTTTTGAAATTATTTTGTGAATTTTTCTTACAGTGTTATTATTATTATTGTGAGATCCATACAACAATTTTATAATGGGTATTATTGTTAAGGGTTAGAAAACAAATACGCTTACTTTTAAGTCTAATTTTATTTAACGTATATCTGAGATTAGTTAACACATACGACCCGACGTCGAGTAACAACACCTGCGGGGCGACGTGACGCCGGATAGTAAGAAGCTGAGAACGATAACGATCAGCGGGCCGCTGACGAGGGATCACCCACAAAACACATTTCGTGTGTGTATTGCAATTTGTGTACTGAATTGTTACTGTGTACTGAATCACTACGGATAATATATTGAATTAAATATTTCACAAATTAATTCAATTATAATGTAGGACTGAAATCTGTATGAAGATTAGTGTGAACAATACTAAATAGTAGAGACGGTTTATACATTTAATCACATTTAACTTGCAAAATTATAATAATTCAAATGTAATTTGCCGTATATTTCACAAATTAATTCAATTATAATGTAGGACTTAAATCTGTATGAAGATTAGTGTGAACAATACTAAAATAGTAGAGACGGTTTATACATTTAATCACATTCAACTTGCAAAATTATAATAATTCAAATGTAATTTGCCGTATATTTCACAAATTAATTCAATTATAATGTAGGACTGAAATCTGTATGAAGATTAGTGTGAACAATACTAAATAGTAGAGACGGTTTATACATTTAATCACATTCAACTTGCAAAATTATAATAATTCAAATGTAATTTACCGTATATTTCCATAAATTATAATTTATTATTTGATTTATCATACTATTTCAACCTCAAAAGTTGGATACAGTTAAAATAGTTTATCTAAATGTTACTATAAATAAGAAGACCATGTTTTAATAATGAATAATTCTCTTATAGCAGTATGACAAAATTAAACCTTAATAATATTTAAATATAAGAATAGCTATAATTAAAATAATTTACTGATGTATTGGTATGAAAGATAAAACATCATAAGTGTTTAGGTATTACTATAATGGCTCAATAGTAACCTGTATAAAAATCATAAACAAGAACAGCCAGGTCATTAAACGACATGTCACTTTTAATGTTAGCATGTGTAATATATATATGCCACAGCCTTAATGGTGGAGAGAAAAAACATGGACTAATGGACATGGGACTAGAATCCTCCACACAACCGGTAACAGTTGATGATGTTCACTGTTTATTTAAAAAGCCAGTATTGTCTTTTTACTTACGACAAAGTTTATATCGATTTTTAACATTAAGGTGGTTATAACAGTTTTTTTAATTTGGTTGATGTTAGTTTTTGTCTAACGCGTGTATTATTCCTCTATTTAATATAAATTGTTTTAGAAAATATATAATTTTGTTTCATATCAGATATGTTAGATATGTTAGTAATTTTAAAATATATAGATAAATAAGGTTGAAGATCAGAATATACACCAACTAATAATTTAGTCTCCCATTTTTAATTTTTACTTAAATCAAATGAAAAGTTTTGCCAAGGTGTTATAAATATGGGTGTATGCTGTAAGGACAAATGATTTGACGAGTTTCCTCTTCAGGGCTAACGACTTATGTTTGATTCTTTCTATAGCGGTCAAAACAAATTTCTTCAAGACTGATTGTTGTCGTCTTGTATGGGCAAGTCAGGGAAGTAGTACCGAATCAGAAAATATAGACAAAACATATGTTGCAATCCAAATGACCTACTCCCAAGTCATACTTTAAAACCAATACAAGTAACATCATAAAACGTTCTTCTTTCAAAAAAGCCTTAATTTCAAAGTCAACACACGAGGAAGTCTACCATCTAGTTGCTGATTTTGACTGCAAAAAATTATTCCACTTGTAGCCGCAAATTCAGCAGACAATGTTATAAGGTTATGATTTTGCTATACCCGTTCAATATCCATGCTCTCCTTGATAATCCATCAATTGTCTAATGTAAATGAAAACCCATGCGTATATAAATAGAAATTCTGTTGTTTCATTATCGTTTTAATTTTTCTACATTGCTTATACTTATTAAACCATGATATGACCCATGACTGCTGCGTTTCCAAATGTACAGAAAAGGCATTCTTCCATATACACTTATTTATCCTTTCTTAAACTAAGTTTATAATAGTATATATTTAAATTTTTCCTGGAAAGTAATAGTATCCTCATTTAAACTTAAAAAAATTCAAATAAGACTCAATTATAGTGGATGCTCTATATTTAACTAGAAGAAAATGTAAGTATTTGTTACTAAATAATTCACAACAAACTTACATAAAAAGCACCAATGTCAGTCTATTTGCAAAGATAAAATTTGCATCAGAGTCAGTTTAAGACGTTTTTAATTTTTATGTTATATCTTAGCTTTATATAAAAGTTTGACTTTTTAAACTTATTTTTGTCAACAATCACTGTTGGACGTAGCTTAAATTTGAACGTCTTGACTTCTAAAACTTCATACATAATGGATAGCTGAGAGAATTTAACACATACGACGTGAGTAACACCTGCGGGCGACATGACGCCGGATAGTAAGAAGCCGAGAACGATAACGATCAGCGATCCGCTGACAAGGGATCGCCCGCAAAACACAATTCCGGCGCCGAGATTTTGTCTGTTAATAAAACAACGACGTGACCCGAACATTAATTAAGCGTCGTGTGGACAAATAGCGGCACCGCAAAAACCTGCAACTATAAAATCTCTCCGTGCAGGATTAAACAAGTTACAGCACCACTAGTGGAAATATGAGTTAGAATATGTGTCCGTGAAGGTAGAGACGTTTATATATGGGACCTCACATAAGACAATCTTAGTTTTATTAGAAATAAAATAATTTTCATTCATAAAATTAATCAATTTAATTTATTAGTTCTTTTTAATGTGTGTGTGCTCAGCGTATTGAAAATTACCAAATAAAATTACATGAAAGATTATGTAAGTTGACAAAAGTTAAAATACAAAACATTGTTATTAATGTATTTAATTATAAAAATTAAAACAATAATTATATGACATAACGCTTAATTCGTGTTGACTACTGTGTTACAAATATACTAAAAGAGTAATAAAATTCTATTACAGGATGGAATATAAAATTTGACATTCACTAACACTGCTAGTTCTCTAGTTGGTGTATAATATTTTTATCAAAATGTCTCTAATAGAACCATACCCCTATTGTAATATGGTAAAAATCTAATTGTATTGGCTGTTTTTATTACTATAATGAAAACATTTTAACGCAATGGACTTCGAGAGAGAGATTACTATTGATATGATACATCAAATGTGCAAACCACGATATAATTTCCCATTGTATTAGTTTATTCAATTGTATGTTTAATCCATGAGGATAATCTATAGAATTAAATATTTCACAAATTAATTCAATTATAATGTAGGGCTGATATACGTTTGAAGATTAGTGTGGAAAATAGTAAATACTAGTAAAGATGTATACATTTCAACACATTTTACTCTCAAAATTATAATAGTAAAAATGTAATTTGTCGTATATTTAAACAAATTCTAACTCCTACTACTTCACCCACAAAAGTTGCATAAAGTTAAAAGAGTTATCAAAAAATTTACTATAAAGGAGAAGATCATGTTCTAATAATAATTTTTAATACTCTTATAGCAATAATGATATAATTAAACTTAATAATACTTTAAATATAAGTGTAGCTTTAGTTAAATAGCTTACTAATGCATGAGTATGAAGGATAAAACACCGTAAGTGCATCATAAGGCTTTAGTGTAATGGCTCACTATATAATAACGTGTATAAATATCATAAACAAGAACAGCCAGGTCATTAAACGACATGCAAGTTCTAATGTAAGCATGTTTAACAAATAGGCCACTGTCTGATTGGTGAAGAGAAAAACATGGACTATTGGGCAAAAAATAGAACAATCCTCACAACCGGTAACGTTTAATGATCTTTAATATTTATTTATAAAAGCCAGTATTGACTTTTTACGAACACAAAGTTTATATAGATTTTTAAATTAAGGTGTTATAAACGGTTTTTTATTTTGGTTGATGTTAGTTTTGTCTCAGGCGTGTATTAATCCTTTATTGAATATTAATTGTTTTAGGAAATATTAAATTTTGCTTTTTATAAGATCAGAATATGTATTTATTAATGAAAGTAACAAAATATTATTTTTATTTTTTTATATAAAACCTGTTGAAGAACATTTTATTCTTTAGTCATATATCACTAACTATTTCTTAAATTATTCTAAATTAAAAAATAAATCGAAAGCCCTGAAAATGTTCCTATATAGAAAATAGCTTTAATACCTTAACCTATAAACATATAACATTTTTGCATCGTAATCACTGGCTGAGCAGGCTGGATGCTTGCAAGGACTGGATCACTCATCCAAGTAGCAAAAATGCTCGATATTATATTGATTCGCTTATCTCGCTATGTCAAAATTATACCCGCTATACTACCTCCGATGTCAATAGACACGCAAGTTAATTTGACATATAAACATAACCTAGAACATCATTTAAAACTTCCTTAGGTTCGTAACTTATGATGAATACAGACGAACACATTCGAACACAACTTTCGTCGTCAACTGGTAGAAGACGTTTCCTTATACGCTCAGTCAAGAAAAGTTCCTCCATATTTCCGGAAGTGTTTTTATTAGTTCGTTAAACACGATATGTGAGCACCTGGCTACTATCTATATAATTTAGTATCCAATATGTGTAAATTGATATAAATTTTCGTAATCACTATGTAATTTAGAAAATTGCTGTTCCCACCGACTACAGTATACGTGTTGGGTTTAGACTAGAGGCAACTCCAACTCTGCCAGGTTATATCAATATTTTATATAGAGCCTGGGAGCTGGAATACTGAGAGAGACGTTCAAACATGTACAAACGGGACTATGCTATTACATTTCAGGAATCAAAGTTTTACGCATTCATCCAATATTTATTTGATCCAGATGTTTGATACATTTGAAGCATTAAGTTTAGATTTTGGTACTCTTTGTTGTATACTCGTCCTCATGACTTTTTCAATCTAAAAGTAAAAAATAGAACAATTCCTATAGAGATTTACTGTATGGTTTAGACTAAAAGTTTATGTAAATCTAACTCATCAGCCAATACAGATTCCTGCACTTATGTGGTCACGAACCCAAGTAAAAACTTTAAGTTGACATGCTTCTTTCACCTCAGTTGTATTAACGATATAATCCTATTTAAGAATCAGAGAAGCATGGAAAATAAGAAGAATCAGGCATCTCTCCATTTTAAACTTAATTTATCTCATATATGGAGGTTAAAACGTCCTGTATCTTAAGAAAAGTAATTATTACAAAATGCAAATAAATTAATGATGTTCCTAATAGATATTTAATATATTATTAGATCAAGAAATACGAAATCTTATACAGATAACGTAGCTATAGTAGAAATGTAATTAAATGTAAATGTTGAGATTAGGTTCAGTTCGCCTTCCTCTTATTGCAGTATCTAGAACCTCAGGTTGCCACAAAATTGATTGAAGAACGTGAAAAAGAGCAAAATACAACATTCACGTTGATTACAATTGTGTTGGATAAGAGAAATACTTGTTTTATTGATCTTCATTGCATTGTATCTGATTAAAATTTAATTAGATACAAATTTTAAAATAATTAAAAATATAATTGAATATACACATAATAATGCATATGTGAAATAAGATAGTTAAACTTATTTTTATAATCCTTTTTTCGTTCTCAACACTTTTTAAGGTATTTATGATCTTTTTTATCAAAACTGTGATTTATTAAATAAATGTATAATAACAGAAAATTCTAGTATTAATGGGCTCAGCCTTTCAAACCCATACATTTAACATTGAAAAGCGTCATCAGTCGAGAAAGACTTAATTTCAAAGGTAACACCATGACGAAGTTTACCATCTGGATGTAGAGTTTGATTGCGGTCAAAACTATCTGACTTCTCGCTTTAAACGTCAACAAACAATTTTATAAGCTTTTAATTTGGCTGTACCCGTTCAATGAACACGTATACAACGATGATTCATTTTATATTTTCATCGATCATTTTCTAACGTTAAATGGAACTCAAATTAGTATAACTGGAGACTCTTTTGTTTGATTTCTAACATTCTTTTTCACTCTTTAAATTGTACTTTTTTCCGAGATAGATTGTAGTTTTATAAATGGAAGTTTTGTAGTATGCAGGTAATTATTCATATATAGAAAACCAAGACAATGTAGTGTAAGTATCACATATAAACTGCAACAGTAATTAAAAAAGAAACATATTCAAGCTGTGAAACAAAGTATGTAACAAAATAAAAATTTCGTTTGTGAATCAGTACAAGTAATGGCTCAACACTCCACTTTGGTTGCTAGAAATTTAAAATATCCCTCAGCCCTGAGGGTAATTTACAATTCAAAGCTGACGTCAAACTGAAAGTCCTGAGACAGAAATTCGTCTTTCAGACGTCCATTGTACTGCTGGAATGGCGAATTAAAGACGGATAATCATAACACTCTGTACGGTCTATCTATAGGTTAAAACTTGCATTATTATTCCGCCATTTTTATTACTGTGTTTTACAATGTAAATGTACTTAATATAAACAAAATTTTCTCATAATTTCCAAAGCTAGTGTTAAACTTCCAGGGTTGTCGTTTGTGTATGTTTCCCTTATTTAAAGCAAAGTTCAAAATCACACAAATAGATTTGTGAGAAAATGCAGCTAATATTTTGAGAAAACTGGTACATACAATTTTTTTTATTATATGTTTTAATTTGCAATACAATTACGTAACGCTCCTTATAATTGGGTGAATTTAAAACCAAAATTGGAAAAACTTCTTATACTACAAATTTAGTCCCAATTACGAGTATATCTTTGAAGAATTTAGATCTCAAGTATAAAAATAATTTTTATTCACAACAATCCTAGTACTTCACACTTGTCCATAGACCTTAAGCGCGATTTATATTAGGTCTCTAAACAAAATTAAAGAATATTGAACAGCAAATTTTTGACCCATCCTGAATGTCTCCCTTTAGTCCAACAAAGTATAAATACATTGAGACGGTTTCCACAAACTTAATATTCAAATATAATATGAACAAAATATGGTATGAAACTGTAATGGAACATCTGCTGATCAATAATAGGTTTTTAGCAGTTTAATAAAGGAAGGCAGGATCAATAACAATCCTCAATAGTGGTGTTTAATTGTACTGCAATTCCAGCTTTGAATAAAATCCTAATCATGCATCGGGGAAATATTTTTGCCAACTATGTAGAAGAAACTAAATAAACATTATTAGACAAGGGATATTTAATTGCATATTTATACAAGTTAATTAATACATAGACATATAAAGCGTCATAATGAATTAGATTCCGGTTTTCTAGATTTTTTTGAAAATTTGGTATATTATGTATTTTATTTAATACAAATTATTCACTTATATTGATTTTTAATTTATAATATACAGTGTAGGTCTAGAAATAAAAAATAATTAATACAGCTCTCTGTGCCCGCTAAAGTATTTCTTAGTTAAAATGTACGTTAACATTTCCAATTAAATTTGAGAAGGTCGAGCGATATCGCTGCCGACCACCATATGTATAACGTGGATAAGATACTGACAAATTTACTTACCTTTCGTGATAGAAATGAATGAAATCTCTCATATTTATGTTTGTTTTTTCTTTTAGGACAAGAAGCTTACAAATTGCAAGTAGTCCTAAAAGGACATTTGCACTGCTTCTGATATGTAAGGTGCGTGAAGGGGTCGTCTCTTTTAGAAAATCAATGAAAAGTAATTTAGAACATTATTCTCAGTTGTTTCCCCTCGAAATAAGGGGAAATAAGAAGTCATCTCCCGCTGGCAGTAGACTAGATCTATCGAACTTTGCTACCCAGAATCTCAGTATTTGTGGTTCGTGATCTGCTGAACCTAGACATCTGGGGGGTTGGGGGGTGTGCCTAGTGTGGGGTTACATAGAAGGAATATAGCAGACAGAAGTGAACTATGCTGAAGCATTTATATGTAGTGAAAACGGATGATGCTCGTTTATTGCGAAAGATTTAGAGACAGATCCGTAATTTTCCAAAGAAGTAAAACTGGCTACATAACTTGACAATGGGTTGGAGAGGGGTGACTGGAGGCGGATACTTCAACGATAAGGTTTAGCGAGGTTTCACGATGCTTTCGTGATACCCATGTCTTGATGAGACCGATAATATTTTGTAGTAGTAAGAAGTATAAAATCGTTACAAGAGAGTATTCTGTTTTCAATTAGATTGTATGCTCTATTGTAATCAGATATGTTATAATACTTTCGCGTAATTACTTATTATACTGATGTTTTCACTTGCACAGAAAACCTCTTTGTTGTACTGTGTAGTAAAGTTATTCGTATTCCTATTCAGATCCACAGCCACCATTTGACTAAGCTTTTATGGGCTGCTCCATACTTTAAATTTTGTCTGAATAAAGTAATATCTCACAAAAATCTATCATTAAAATGCACTCTCTTTCTCTTACTCACAGTATTAACTTATTTTAAATACCGGCAAGGACCTATTCGGGATAAAATCCACGGATTAAATAATAAAAATATCCATGTTGATTATAACCTGTTTGAAATATTCAACGTTTTTTGGATTAGTTAGT
Source organism: Homalodisca vitripennis (assembly GCF_021130785.1). Classification (NCBI taxonomy): domain Eukaryota; kingdom Metazoa; phylum Arthropoda; class Insecta; order Hemiptera; family Cicadellidae; genus Homalodisca; species Homalodisca vitripennis. The sequence continues at coordinate 35,136 of NW_025781613.1, read as the reverse complement.
TGTAATATTCTCTCAGTGAAAAGCTGGTTTGAGTCAGAGCAAGAACGCGTGGATAGTACACGAAAAATCTATGAAATATATAAAGTAAAACATAATTTTAACTATACAAAATATATACATAACTATATAAGGCGTCCAATCAAACCATCAGAAAAACGTTTATTATTGCCTACTATTTAATTTGTCTTAACACGTTTTTAGTTTTAAGATTTTTATACAACTAGACTTGAGTACCAAAACTTTGATACTTAATTACAGAAATTATTAATTTTCATTTATCATAATTTTAAAAATTTAACAAGAAACGGAGTTCTTTAAACATAACATAACCATTGACTCGATTTCCAAAAGAATTCGCAAGCTTTCTCTCTTGTGTCAAAATGTATAAGTTTTAAATGTAAAATATTATAAGGGCATAATTATAATCGCCACTTGAAAAAGGTACACGAAAAGTTATTTAATAAATATGTATAACAAAACATAATTATAACTACAAAAATATATACAGATACAAAATATATACTTAACTATATAAGGCGTGCGATGAAACCATAAGGAAAAGTTTAATATTGCTTACTATTTAATTTGTCTTAACACGTTTTTAAGTTATAAGATTTTTTATACAACTGGGACTGGAGTACCAAAACTTTGACACTTATAACACCATAACGTTTTTAGGCATTACTATAATGGCTCAATAGTAACGTGTATAAATATCATAAACAAGAACAGTCAGGTCATTAAACGACATGTCACTTGTAATGTTAGCAAGTGTAATATATATGCCACAGTCTGACTGGTGGAAGAAAAACATGGACTAATGGGCAAAAAGTAGCCCTGACCTCACAACCACTATCATTTAATGATGTCCACTGTTTATTTTTAAAAGCCAGTATTAGATTTTTACTAACGACAAACTTTATATTGATTTTTACAGTAGGTGTTATAATCGTTTTTTCTATTGGGTTGACACTTATATTGTCTGAGGCGTGTACTATCCCTTTATAGAATATAAATTGTTTTGGGAAATATTTAATTTTGTATTTTATTTTATGTTTTAGATATATAAGGCTATAACTTTAAAATATACACATAAATACGGTAAAATATCAGAATATATCTTTAATAATGTCATAAACGAAATATTATGATAATTTCTTCACTTCGTATCTCACTATATCCCAATTATACCTGCTATACTGCTCCGATGGTAATAAGAATATAAGTTTATTTTACACAGAAACGTATCTTAGTACATCCATTATAACTTCCTTAGGATTGTAACTTGGACACATGTAAAGACAGAAATCGGTTTTTAACATTTAGTTTTAGAAGAGGTTTCCTTTAATGCTCAGCCAATAATGAATGGCAAATCATTCATTTGCTTAAACCTATAAGCGTTCCTCCATATTACCGAAAGTGTTTTATTAGTTCGGTAAACACGATATGTGAGCACATGGCTACTATCTGCTTCGCTTCGTATCTCACATGTGCAATTTGTTATAAATTTTCGAATTCACTATGAAATCCCAGATTACTGTCCCCACCGACTACAATGTACGTTCTGGGTTTGGGTCAGAGCCAACTACCAACCATGCCATGTTATATCAGTATTGTATATAGAGCCTGGGAGCTGTAATACTGGGAGAGATGTTCAAATATGTACAAACAGGACTACGCTATTATATTTCAGGTATCACATTTTCACGTCATTCATCCAATAACTCTAGGTCCAGGTATTTGATACGTATGAGGCACTAATGTTTGAATTTTTTACTCTGTATTGTATACTCGTACCTATGTCTTTCTCAAAGAACAAATAAAAAATAGAACAATCCCTTTAGAGATTTTATTGCCTCGTTATACTAAAGAGGTTTTGTAAATATCAGCCAATACAGACATGCCCGCAATTAGGTGGTTCTGAACCACCTGGAAACTGATATGCTTCTTTCATCTCAGTCGTATTAATTAAATATGTTTCTTCAATACTCACGGAAACATGGATGATAAGAAAAATCAAACACTCTCCAATTTATACAATTTATCGCATATATGGTCATCAAAACGTCCTACATCATAAGAAAAGTAATTATTACAAAATCCAAATAAAGTAATGGTATTGCATAAGTATATTACTTATACGATATAGACCAAGTAAGTCGAAATTTTATATACATAACGTAACTATGGATGGAAGACTTTATTTAATTTCAACGTTTTATTTAGCTCCATTTCAATTTTTCAAATTACAGAATCTAGACTTGATACTGTGAGAGACTTGAATCTTGGAATCTGAAGTCATGCCTCACAGAAGAGAGAAAATACTTGAATAATAATATAATTAGCTGGACTGAATTAGATATATTATAATAGTCCTGATTATTTCCTGTGGACGGAGTTCTATGTTTTTAGTGACCACAGTAATGTTATAATATAAATTCACTTTTTAGAATATCTCAAAACCTAGTAAATGAAAAGTAAGAAGCATTTTTCAAACTGCAGTATCTTAAATTTAACAAGGTTAGGCTAGAATTCTTATGACAAGTCAAGATGACGAATTTATGTTTTATAATAGCTGCTAAAGGAACTGTTTCATGCTTTGCAGCGCCTAACCAGTGAAAACGTAAAAAGCATTACATACACGATAGATTATAGTACACACATTTAAAGGCGCTCTCTATGAACGTAGAATTGATCAATTAAAATTTTCAGTTTAAAATAGAGAAACTATAATATCCAAAAGAAAAGACTAGTATACAATTTTGCTTTGAAATGTTTAGAAAACAGCTATTAACTTAGTCCCCTATTTGAAATTTTCAACAATTCCATTTAAAAGTACGGCAATATTTTTTAAATACGGGTCCATTCAGTAAGGACAAATGCTATGAAAGATATTCCCCTCAGGACCAATTAAATATGTTTGATTTTCTCTGCAGCAGCTAAAACCGATCTCTTCAAGATAAATTTTTTCTTCTTGTATAGACAAGTCAGGAAATGTGCAAGTAGTAACTAGTCAGAAAATTTTGGTTTTACATGTATGGGATCATACAGTTTTTAAATATTTTTTTTTATAAAAAGGAGAGGCCGATCTCCTTTTCAGCCTTATTCTGCCTGTCATCATGGGCCACTAACCTGTGCGAGAATCTCATGAAACAGAATAAGGGGGAGAGTCGATACAGTACAAGGTCGATTGTACTGATAAAAAGTGCTTCAGTCATAGACAGGATTTGAGCCTGCGCTATCTCTAACTCAGACTCAAAGTCCAATGTCAGGCCGCTTGGCCATCGGCACTCAACAAAACGTATGTGGGAATCCAACTGAAAGCTGCAAGGTACAAATCCAAAAAAGAAAACTCGTCATCTTTGAAGAAAGACTTAATTTTAAAAGGGATACACGAGGAAGTCGACCATCTGTTTGTTGAGTTTGACTTCAGTCCAAAATATCCGATTCCTTGCCTCAGCGTCAACAAACCATGCTATAAGCGTATTATTTGGCTGTACCCTTTTAATATCGATGTTATCCTTGATAATCCACCATTTATCTAATATCATAAAAACCTATGCGGATTAAAATTGAAATTCTCTTGTTTCAATTTTTAACACTGGTAAATTTATTAAAACATGTTATAACCCACGATTGCATTTCCAAATGTATAGGGTCTTTCTTTCTTATATAAACATTTAGCATTTTTTAAATAAATTTTCTCATTATATAATTTTATTTTCCCATGGAAAGTAAGGGATTATCTTCATTTAAAATTTAAAAAAAAACAGACTCAATATATATGGATGATCTATATTTAACAAAACCAAGATGTTAATGCCTATTAATAAATCATTTACAAAAAAATACATATAAAAGGTCTAATGTCAGTCTACTTATATTAAGATAATACTTGCACCAGAGTCAAATTAGGACATTTTGATCCGTTATATTAAATCGTATCTTTAAAAACTGTGACTTTTTAACTTACGTGTGTCAACAATCCATGTTGTATATAGCTTATATTTCAACCTTATAACTTCTAAAAACGTCATACTAATGTATATCTGAGAGTAGTTAACACATACGACGTCGAGTAACAACACCTGCGGGCGACGTGACGCCGGATAGTAAGAAGCCGAGAACGATAAGGATCAGCAGTCCGCTGACGTGGGGTCGCCCGCAAAACACAATTCTGGCGCCGAGGTTTTGTCTGTTAATAAAACACGACGTGACCCGAACATTAATTAAGCGTCGTGTGGACAAAAAGCAGGACCGCAAAACCTGCACCTATTAAACCTCTCCATGCAGGATTAAACATGTTACAGCACTAATAGTGGATACACGTTTTAAGATGTGTGTACGCAAAAGTAGACTTTTTATATACAGGGTGGAAAAAAAGTATGGAAAACGCTTTCACTATTTTGTATGGCTTCACTTATACAAATTAAATTTTGTACATCACCACTTGTATTAAGAACCTAGTTTTTTGAGACCAGTGGGGACATTTTATCTTTTCAGGGGGACGGCCCGTGAGGAGTCGAACGAAAATCTTAAATGTAAGCATAGGCCGAGTTTGGTATCAAATTAAAGGTCTAGTTAAATAGAAACTCATTACCGCAAACCGCACTTAAAAAGGTTGACCCTATCCAGAGTACGGGCCGTTTGAATTTCATAAGTAACGTTTGATTAATTATTATTTTCTCCGCAATTTCACAGTCTCAAGTAAACTGTTCTGACTGAAAATGACACTTTATGGAACACAATTATCCAAAAAAATTAAATTAAAAATTATCTATGTATTACAAAAAATAACCATACCTTTTAAATGAGGTGCTCAAACTGCTCTCCGAACACTTGTTGGCAATGAGCTAGTCTATTATAAAAATCTACTGCAGTCACATTTTTGAAGCATCTCGGGTGTAATTCTTCTTGCTTCTTCTAATAAACGATTTGTCAGCTCCTCAATGTTGGCTGGTTTAGTTTTATACACATTATCTTTTAAGAAGCCCCACAAAAAGAAATCTAGTGGATTAAGATCCGGTGACCTAGTACCGGTGTATGAATTTCATGACAAAGAAATTTAGTAATTTTGTCTTGTGAAGTAACTAATTTACTTTCAGTAGTATGTTTTATGTCGGTTATGTAAATTTGAAAAACAATTTCCAACAAAAAATTATTTTTTTTTTACCTCTAAATTTGTTGGATAGCAGTAAATAGGGGTTTTCCTGTCTTGTCTTCAAGAAACTGAGCAGTATTCAATAATACCACTGTAACTCCTTATCAACATGAGGTCAAGTTCCAGTCCCTCCAGCCCTTTTTATCTCAGGCAAACATAAACTGGTTTAAGCAATACAAACAGTACTGTCACAGCAAAACTCCACAGTTTTGTATTTTTAATATCAGCTTGGTTTTTAGTCTACGTTTATAATTTTCGTCCACGTAAGATAAAGTTGAAAGTCTTCACTAGAAGGTACTGCGATAATTATAAATTTTTTTACTTAAGTGTTACATTTTATTCTACTAGTTTTAAAAGCAATGTCACTTAGTGAGTTTGAGAGAATCACGCTGCTTATGATGCGTGGGTATGGATATCTAGTTCGTCCCTATGAAGAAACAGCGCATTTGTTTAATGACACTTTTCTTGATAGACCCCCAATTAGTAAGTCAACTGTGTTTAAGACAGTAAAAAGATTTGAAGAAACTAGAACAGTCAAAGATTGCGAAAGAAGTGGCAGGCCTAAATCGGCAACAAATGAACAAAAATCTTTGGATGTACTCCAAACATTTGTTGAAAATCCAGCACCTCGGCCAGAGTGGCTGCAGAAGATCTTGATATGAGCCATACCTCAGTGTTGAATGTTTTTACACAAAAACAAGTATCACCCTTTTAAAGTAACCCTAACCCAAGAACTTGCAGAGGATGATTTTGATCGAAGGACTGAATTTTGCGAAATAATGATGAGAAAGTGTGACGAAATTCAAAATTTTGTAAGTTCGATATTGTTTTTCAGATGAAGCTACATTCTTTGTTAATGGACAAGTTAATAGGTATTATTGCCGTTACTGGGCCGACCATAATCCACACTGGATGATAGAAGGCCACACACAAAGGCCTCAGAAAGTGAATATGTGGGCTGGAATAATAAACAATAACATTGTAGGACCGTTTGTGATAGATGGAAATCTAACAGGCGAAATTTACTTCAATATGTTGACAAATAAACATTTTGCCAGCAGTGCGTGCTCTTCTTGGGGCAAAGTTTAATGCAGTATGGTTTTTCAGCAAGATGGAGCACCGCCCCCATTACTATTTGCGGGTGCGCAACCGTTAGATGAAGTGTTTCCTAACCGTTGGATTGGTCGCAGGGGTACCGTTGAGTGGCCTGCTAGGTCACCGGATCTTAAATCCACTAGATTTCTTTTTGTGGGGCTTCTTAAAAGATAATGTGTATAAAACTAAACCAGCCAACATTGAGGAGCTGACAAATCGTTTATTAGAAGAAGCAAGAAGATATTACACCCGAGATGCTTCAAAATGTGACTGCAGTAGATTTTTATAATAGACTAGCTCATTGCCAACAAGTGTTCGGAGAGCAGTTTGAGCACCTCATTTAAAAGGTATGGTTATTTTTTGTAATACATAGATAATTTTTAATTTAATTTTTTTGGATAATTGTGTTCCATAAAGTGTCATTTTCAGTCAGAACAGTTTACTTGAGACTGTGAAATTGCGGAGAAATAATAATTAATCAAAACGTTACTTATGAAATTCAAACGGCCCCGTACTCTGGATAGGGTCAACCCTTTTTAAGTGCGGTTTGCGGTAATGAGTTTCTATTTTACTAGACCTTTAATTTGATACCAAACTCGGCCTATGCTTACATTTAAGATTTTTCGTCCGACTCCTCACGGGCCGTCCCCCTGAAAAGATAAAATGTCCCCACTGGTCTCAAAACTAGGTTCTTAATACAAGTGGTGATGTACAAAATTTAATTTGTATAAGTGAAGCCATACAAAATTAGTGAAAAGCGTTTCCATACTTTTTTTCCACCCTGTATATAGGCCCTATCTAAGACATACTTACGGCCCTATTTACAACATTATTTTCATGTGTAGAATTAATCAGTTGTAGTTATTCCCTACATATTTTGGATTCCATCTTGTAAATTTACATAAGTGTAGGAATTTAAATTGTTTCCTCTATAGATACTTCACATATTATTTCTGCCAAAATGTTTTGTGTAGAAGTCTTTACTACTTTAGTTGCTGTTAGGGTATTTGACATATAAATTTATTTTATGAAACCCTAATAGAGTAATACATTATTTTTAGACATATGATAAGGTTTTAAGGTTAAACTATACATTGAATATCAAGTAACTATGAACTCAAGTTACTCGTTTTGACTTTTGTTGAGTAACTTTGGAAAAATTTCACATCACACCTTTTAAAACCCTAATCCTCTGACAAAATTTCAACAATAATGATTTTTGGTATGTTCAAATCTTCCTTCAACTCGCACACTGTTAAATTATTGTCAGCTTTGATCACTAACTGCACACACTTGATGTTTAAAGAGATTCGTGTAGATGAAGGATGACCTAAATGCAGATCACTTTCAACCACATCATACCAATTGTACAATGATTGAACCACAAATTTCCGGAATTCAGGGATATGGCTTCCCACTCAAAGGCTAGCTGGAGCAATTGAGTCATATCCGCACATGTTTTGACCAAGTTTGAAACTAAACTTGATACAAATTTACTATCTTCATGTGTTGTCGTGTTGGAGGAAAAAGTTTGACAAAGGCTTGAGAAAAACACATGCTGAACAGTGACTGACAAGACGAAATTGTAAAGGTACAAATGAGAGCTTTTCTAGGTGCAAGGAGGAGACGTGTATGTATATTCAATGATAAAAATAGGGTGCATTATACCGGTGGACATAAATTTCCGATGGCACCACGAGTGTACGAAAAAAGGTACTCGAAATTTGCAATCGTTAATATTTAAATAAAATAGAACACTACTTTTGGAATATTCGCATTTGTTCGCTTAATCAGCAGAAATAAAAACATTAAGACACAATGGACTTTGGAGGATAGGGAAAAGTAACAAAGGGAATAAAAGGCGGTGAACCGGTTATTTCGGAATGTATAATTTTACGAATGAGTTTTTCATTGTACTTGTTTGTGGTATTAACATGGTTAGTATTTGTTTCTAGTTACCTTGAACTCTTAGGCATATGCTAGAATTCATTAGCGTACATATTTTATGTTTTTAACGATGACTTGGGAGAATTTTTCACAGCACATTTACTATTATTTTTTTTAAATTTATGTGTGTTCAGCTTATTCACATATTCAATTAGGTCTGATAAAATAACATGTTACCATTATTTAAGTTAACAAGAATTAAAATTTTAACATTTTAACATTTTATTTATGTATTTTCAAAATTTGTTTTAATTGCAGTATTAAATACTAGCTAAAAGAGGCTTAAGAAATTAAGTTATATTTGAGGATGGAATATACATTTAATAATTCTGTTAGTTCTCTAGTTAATATATGAAAATATATTATCCACCCCTAATGGAACATACCTCCATTTTAATGTAGCAAAATATTTTAATAGTATTGCCAGTTTTTATTACTATAATGAAAAAATTTTAACGCATTGGACTTCGAGAGAGATTACTATTGATAGGATACATAAAATGTGCAAACCCCAATCCATACGGATAATGTGTTGAATTAAATATTTCACAAATTAATTCAATTATAATGTAGGACTGAAATCTGTATGAAGATTAGTGTGAACAATACTAAATAGTAGAGACGGTTTATACATTTAATCACATTTAACTTGCAAAATTATAATTATTCAAATGTAATTTGCCGTATATTTCACAAATTAATTCAATTATAATGTAGGACTGAAATCTGTATGAAGATTAGTGTGAACAATACTAAATAGTATTGAGACGGTTTATACATTTAATCACATTTTAACTTGCAAAATTATAATAATTCAAATGTAATTTGCCGTATATTTCACAAATTAATTCAATTATAATGTAGGAGTTAAATCTGTATGAAGATTAGTGTGAACAATACTAAATAGTTGAGACGGTTTATACATTTAATCACATTTAACTTGCAAAATTATAATAATTCAAATGTAATTTGACGTATATTTCACAAATTAATTCAATTATAATGTAGGAGTTAAATCTGTATGAAGATTAGTGTGAACAATACTAAATAGTTGAGACGGTTTATACATTTAATCACATTTAACTTGCAAAATTATAATAATTCAAATGTAATTTGCCGTATATTTCACAAATTAATTCAATTATAATGTAGGACTGAAATCTGTATGAAGATTAGTGTGAACAATACTAAATAGTAGAGACGGTTAATACATTTAATCACATTTCACTTGCAAAATTATAATAATTCAAATGTAATTTTCCGTATATTTCAACAAATTCTAATTCATTATTTGATTTATCATACTACTTAAACCACAAAAGTTGCATACAGTTAAAAGAGTTATCAAAATGTTACTGTAAATAAGAAGATCATGTTTAAATAATAATTATTAATATTCTTATAGCACTATGATATAATTACACTTAATAATATTTTTAATATAATAATAGCTATAATTAAAATTGTTTAATGATGTATGGGTATGACAGATAAAACACCATAAATCTTCAACCATTACTATAATGGCTCACTAGTAACGTGTATAAACATCATAAACAAGAACAGACAGGTCATTAAACGACATGTCACTTTTAATGTTAGCATGTATAATGTACAGTCCACAGCCTGAGTGGTGGAGAGAAAAACATGGTCTAATGGGCAAAAACTAGAACCCTCCACACAACCGGTAACATTTAATGATGTTCACTGTTTATTTGTAAAAGGCAGTATTGACTTTTTACAATCACCAATGTTCATATAGATTTTTACATTAAGGTGGTATAAAAGTTTTTTTTTAATTTGGGTAATGTTGGTTTTGTCTGAGGCGTGTATTATTCCTTTGTTGAATATAAATTGTTTAAGTAAATAATTAATTATGTATTTTATCATATATTTTAGATATATAAGGCTGTAATTTAAAAAATATATACATAAATAATGTTTGAAGATCACAATATGTATTTATTGATGCCATTAACGAAACATTATTTTAATTTCTTTGATAAAACGTGTTAAAACTCAATGTATTCTTCAGTCATATACCACTAACGTTTTCTTAATTTTATTACAAATTTAAAATAAACCAAAAAGCCCGGAATATATTCTTATATAGAAACGGGTTTAAAACTTAGTGCTTTAAACTTAATGGACGTTTTCAATCTTTATCACTGGCCGGGCAGGGTGGGTGTTTGCAAGGACAGGATCACTCATCCAAGTAGCAACCACTGTCGATATACAGGGTGATTCAAAACTAAACGGCAATCTCTCCGGGAGCTTATTCTATAGCTAAAAACAAGTAAAAAGGTTCATATAACCATATGCCCGGAAACGCTTCGTTAGCGAGTTACGCCTAGCGAAAGATTTCGCCCGGATTTCAGAACCCTTGGTGAAGTCAGGCCGTATTAAAATGGTAAAGGTAGTTACAAAGATACAAATACGATTGTTTTTTATGTTTTTATATCTGAAAAATTTATTAAAATTTGTCCCAGAGCTGTAAATGCAATACTTTCAGAGATATCTTACGTAAAACACAAGAATTGGTGCAAAGAAATAACACATTTTTGTGTGTTAACGTAAGATTACTTCCATAAATGTTAAATAAAGGTCATTTTTTTTCTTAAACAGATAAGTACACAACATTTAATTCTGAAAAGATTCATGTGAATTACTTAGGAAAAAAATTAATAATAGGTATTGAAATTTAGCTTTATTTAAAAATAAAACAGACGCACAAAAATACATATTCTTATCTGCATAAAATATTAACTAATGTTTAGGTTGTGAGTAACAGCTGATCATTTATTCTAGACTGAACATTAACATAAAAATGTATTTACCTTTATAAAACTGTAATAATCACCTATAAATAGTTGCTCAAAGTGTCCTCCGTTGTTAGCAATGCACGTTTTTCACACGACGAATCCACTCTTTTCTAGCGCGTTTCATAACGTTTGGAGCATTCTTGATAGTTTCTTCAGCCGCCTCTGTAATGCGATTACGTAACTCCTCTATGGTGTTAATGCGTTTTTGAATAAACAATTGACTTCATCCAACCCCCTAAAAAAAAGTCTGCTGGCGTGAGGTCAGGAGAACGTGGTGGCCATTTTACTGGTCCATTCGACCAATCCATTGTCTACTGTATGTATCATTTAAATAGTTTTTCACATCATTAAAAAAATGTGGAGGTGCTCCGTCGTGCATAAACCATGCATTTATTCTGTTTTGAACCGGAATATCTTCCAAGAGGGTAGGCAGGTTGTTCTTAAAAAATTTAAGTACGCTACTCCATTAAGTCGATTAGGGAGGAAAAATGGACCAATCAAATTATCACCCAGAACACCAAGCCATACATTGACTGAAAATGTATATTGAAAATGCCTCGTCACAGTTTCATGTGGGTTGTCGTACGCCAAGTATGGGTATTAACGAAAATTTACAATTCCATTTCTAGTAAAACAGGATTCATCAGTAACGAGAATACGCCGAAGAAAACACTGATGTCGTAAACAATTTCTTCTTAACCAGCGGCAGAACATCTTCCGTTTTATTAAGATCTTGCGGGTAATAAGTCTTGAACACGTGTTGTATGGAATGGGTACAACTGTGCTTCATGAAGTGTCCGCCATACGCTTGACTGGCAAATATTTAACTGACGTGATAATCGTCTGGTGCTTGTGGTTTGGTGATAATTCTACAGCATTTATTATTGCTTGTTCATTATTATAGTTCCTTGCGCTACGTTGACGACCAGTATCTATTCGCTTCGGTTTAAAGCTACCAGTTTCTCTAAGTCGTCTCTCTCTCCACAGCTTCAAATGTTTTGCGATCAGGTGTTCTTCGATGTGGAAAAGTATCACGATATTCCTGAACTGCAGCTAAACCATTCTTGTTAACTTTGCCGTAAATCAGTATCATGTCCGTATACTCTTCAAACGAATACATACCATTTACATTATCTGCCATTATTTACTAAGATAATTACATACACTTTTATAAAAATATTTAATACAATATTTTAAAAATAAATATTTAATAAAATATTTTATACACGTGTATAAAATATTTCCAAATAATCACAGGATCTCACAAAATACAATCTTTACACGCCACAATACAAAAACCTCCATAAAGGTTATTCAAATATTACTTCATGAACTTAATTGTTGATCAGCTGATATTGCCAACCTTTGCAAAGAAAATATGACGATAAAAAGTGTTAAATAAATGATCAGCTGTTACTCACAACCTAAACATTAGTTAGTATTTTATGCAGATAAGAATATGCATTTTGTGCGTCTATTTTTATTTTAAAATAAAGCTAAATTTCAATACCTATTATTAATTTTTTTTCCTAAGTAATTCACATGAATCTTTTCAGAATTAAATTTTCTAACAAATCTGTTTAAGAAAAAAATGACCTTTATTTTAACATTTATGGAAGTAATCTTACGTTAAACACAAAAATGTGTTATTTCTTTGCACCAATTCTTGTGTTTTACGTAAGATATCTCTGAAATTATTGCATTTACAGCTCTGGGACGAATTTTAAATAAATTTGTCAGATATAAAAACATAAAAAACAATCGTATTTTGTATCTTTGTAACTACCTTTACCATTTTTATACGGCCTGACTTCACCAAGGGTTTCTGAAATCCGGGCGAAATCTTTCGCTAGAACGTAACTCGCTAACGAAGCGTTTCCGGGCATATGGTTATAATGAACTTTTTTACTTGTTTTTAGGTATAGAATAAGCTCTCGAGAGATTGCCGTTTATTTTTGAATCACCCCTGTATATTGATTCGGTATCTTGATATAAACCACGTATTCCTACTATATTGCTCCGCTGCAATAAGCATGTAAGTTTATTTGACATAGAAAAATAACCTAGTAGATCCATTATAACATCCTTAGCTTCGTAACATATTTTCAATACATACGGACACATTCACAGACAGAAATCGGCTTTCGTCATCAACTGGCAAAAGGGGTTTCATTAAACGCTTATTCAATAATGATTGGTAAAAGAATTATTTAAGTGAACCTAGGAGTGTTCGTCCATATTCTCGGAAGAGTTTTTATTGGATCGTTAAACACGATATGTGAGCATATGGCTACTCTCTGTAACGTTTTGTGACCTATAGTTCATCTTCCACATGTGTAACTTGTTATAAATTTCCGTAATCATTATGAAACTCCAATTACAGTCCTGCCGACTACAGTATATATACTGGTTAGGGTCTAAGCCAACTTCCAACCATGCGAGGTTTTATATATATATATATATATATATATATATATATATATATATATATATATATATATTGTATATAGAGCCTGGGAACTGGAATACGGGGAAAGACATTCAAACACGTACAAACAGGACTATGTTTATTACATTTCAAGCATCCTAATTTCATGCCATTTATCCAATAGCTATGTGTTCTAGGTGTTTGATACATTTGAGGCATTAATTGTTAATTGTGGGGCTCTCTGTTGTATACTTGAAAAATCTAAAAATAAAAAATTGAACAATCTCTTTAGAAGTTTTATTGTATGGTTAGACTAAAGAGTTTGTGTATATATCTGCCAATCCAGGAATGCCCGCACTTAAGTGGTTCTGAACCCACAGTGCCTCTTTTATCTCTTTAAGACTCATAGAAACATGGATGATAAGAAAAATCAAACACTCTCCATTTTAAACTTAATTAATCTCATATATGCTAGTGAAAACTTCCCACATCTTAAGAAAAGTAATTATTGTAAAATGCAAATAAATAATTGATATTACAGAAGTAAATTCCTTTCATATATATTACGTAACTTGGAAGGAAGACTTTATTTAATATGAACGATTTATTTAGCTACAGTTAAATTTTTTCAGGGTGAGGCATCTGAAACTTGACTTTAATCTCTGAATCTGAAGCCATGCCTCACGGAAAAGAGCAAATACAGGGTGGCGCAGAGAAACGGGATATTATGAAATAATCATAATAAACCAATGAATTGTACAAAAATGCTTTTTAATGTATAAAATGTGTTAGGCAGGATTGGAAATTACATGAGAAATTTTGGAAATAACAATAAAGTTAGTCACTTTTTAAAAATAACATCAGTTAAGTGCTGCCCATTACGCCTAACGCATTCATTCAATCGATTTCGAAAACTTATCATTGTGTGACGCAATGTGTTCACTGGGATGTTGGCGACATGTTCTTCAATCTGAGTCTTGAGCTCAAGAAGATTTCTTTGCCTAGTCTGGTACACAACGCTCTTTATATGTTCCCATAGAAAGAAGTCGCGTACTGAGAGTCTGATACCGTGGAAGCCAAGTGACGTTAGCGTTCCCTAAAATTATGCGCTCCCCAAACAAACGCCTCAGTGCTGCCATTGAGAGATTAGCAGTGTGTGAGGTGGCTTCATCCTGTTGAAATCAGGTTTGCTGAATGTCAATATCTAAAAAGGCATGAAGCCGTGGAGAAAAAATGTCTCCAGCATATTATGAATGTAACGTTCAGATGTGACAGTTACAGTGGAACCATTACCATCCTCAAAGAAATAGTTATCCCTCGACAAGACACTGCACACCATACACTAACTTTAAAGCTGTGTAACGGACGTTGATGAAGTTCACCGGGATTTATGCGAGCCCAGTACGCATGCTCTGCTTATTGACGTGCCCATTTAAATGATAGTGGGCCTCATCAGATATCCAAAGATTTTCAAGGAAATTTGCGTCCCCATTGATTTTAGTCAGTAGCTGTTCAAAAAATTGTAAGCATAATTCACCGTCATTTGGTTTTAGAGCTTGAACAATATGAAGCTTGAAAGGATGAAATTGAAGGCCGTACAATATTCTTTGCACACTCCGACGCTCAAGTCGCAATGATGAGGCGATTTTTCGTACAGAACGACGCGGACTCCTTTCCACTGTGACTCGCACTGCATCAACATTTTCTGGGGTTCGAACAGTCATTATACGCCCAGGAGGTTTTTTTTAAGGCCGAACTAGTCTCTTCAAAATTCCGAACCCATGATGATATGGCATGTGAAGAATGAACTCGACTGCGGGGAGGAATATCATAATGGCGTCGGAACACTCGTTGTGCAGCTGTTACCATTTTTCACCATTTTTGTAATACGCTCTCACGGCAACGGCATGCTCCGCACCTCTCCACTGCCCCATCTCAACTAAATGTCCGTTACTACTTGGCACCATGACTTCCGTGCCCAATCCTACAAGACTTACAGGTGTACCAAGAACAACTTCAAAATTTCCCGTTTCTCTGCGCCACCTGTACTTGGATAATAATAGAATTAGCTGGATAGATTCAGAGACATTATAATAGTCCTGCTGATTCACTGAGCAAGGAGTTCTATGTTTTTTATGACCACCGTGATTTTATAATATAAATTCACTTTTTCGAATATCTAAAAAATTATAATAAATGAAAAGTCAGAATCATTTTTCAAACTGAAATTTTTTTAATTTAACAAAGTAAGCCTGGAAGTCTTATGGCTTGGAAAATAACTAATAATTAGTTATCTTATTTGGCGGAACCCATTCAATATGCCATGCCTTAATTCATAATCCATCACCTATCCAATGTCATGAAAACTCATGCGGGTATAAATGGAAATTCTCTTGTTGTTTTTCTACAGTTATATTAAAATTTATTAACACAATGATATGACCCATGACTGTATTTACAAATTTACAAGGTCTTTTTTGCTCATTATTTAGCCTTTCAGTATAAGTTCCTAATTGGATATATTTAATTCTCCCTAGAAAGTAGGATAATTCTTCCTTATATACATATTTAGCCTTTCTTAAACTATAAATTTCTAATGGTATAATTTTAATTTCGCCGGAAAAGTAAGGGTTATCCTCATTTAAAATTACAAAACTCAAAAGAGACTCAATTAATATGGATGCTCTATATTCAACAAAAACAAGATAGTAATGTTATTTAAATCCTTTACAACAAACACATATAAAAAGATCTAATTTCAGTCTATTTGCAAAGATAATATTTGCACCATAGTCAGAACATTATAAAAGTTAGCATTTTTAAACACATTTGTGTCAACTACCTATGAAGACATATGTTGAATATAGTTTATATATGATTCTCATAACTCATAACTTCTAAAAACGTCATGCGTAATGGATATCTGAGAGTAGTTAAAACATACGACGTGAGTAACAACACCTGCGGGCGACGTGACGCTGGATGGTAAGAAGCAGAGAACGATAACGATCAGCGGTCCGCTGATGAGAGATCGCCCGCAAAACACAATTCTGGCGCCGAGGTTTTGTCTGATAATAAAACACGACGTGACCCGAACATTAATTAAGCGTTGTGTGAACAAATAGTGGCACCACAAAACCTGCACCTATTAAATCTCTCCGTGCAGGATTAAACATGTTACAGCAGTACTAGTGGAAAGAATATGTGTACTTGAGATGTTGAGTCATTTATATATGAAGTCTACCTAAAACAAAGTTTTATTTTTTTTCTTAGTTTAGAAAAAATAATTTCCATTAATAGAATTAATCACCCGAGGTAATTATCTACTGACTTTGTGTTTCAATTTGTAATTTTACATAAGCGAGGCATTTAAATTGTTTCATCTATAGCTAATTCACATGTTATTTCTGCCAAAATATAGGGCGTATTTCCTGATTTTTTCTGCTGTTAGGAAATTGAAAATATGAAAAACTTTAAAACCCAAATATTATAATAAATTTTCCTTTTATTTAAATGTTACGGTTTAAAGCTAAACTTTGCATTTTATGTCAAGACTTTATGAATAAACGTTATACTAAAAATACCTCGGGTAAATAATAGAAGTCTATGTATATCCGATAGTAAAACGCAGGTGAGGATGTTGGAAACTGAATATTTCTAATGCTATTACGTGTATTTATAAATACACTCTCATATATTACCAATCGTCAATGTTACACAAAACAGTACTTTTCGAATATTAACGTCAATAATTTTCATTAGCAGAAAATAACATTAAGACAGGATGGAAAGTTTGAGGGTACGGGAAAAGTACATAAGTGAATATAAGGCGATGAGCAAGCCTTTCTCTGACACTGGCGGGTTGCAGAGTGCAATTTATCATATGGACAATTAATTGCCAATTTTCTGTGGTATTATCATGTTTAGTACTTGTTCCAGTTACCATTTACGTACAGGAATATGCTTGAGTACTTTAACGCATAACTGATTGTGTCGGTAACGACGACATTGAAGAATTCTTCACCCTGCATTTACTTCCTTTTTTATAATTTTTGTGTGCTCAAACTAATGAAAATGTATGAAGACGGTACACTGTATTGCAATCAACGGACCTAAGATTTAAGGGAATTTTAAATCTAAGAAGTACTGATGAAGTTGGAATAATCCCAATCAATCTATGGTGCCGGTAAAGAATATTTTAGGCTATTGAAAATATTATATATTGGAATTTTCTAGGATTTTTTATGACAGTGGAAGACATAATGATTGCGAGATTTTTAAAACAAATTATAGGAATGCCTACTTTAAGCCTTTGGACCTAGTAAGATTAAAAACTTGTTCAATTGTATTCCTGTTGAAATGAGAAATGTTAGTTTATAAATGCGATTTTTTTCAGATACAAACCTAGACAATATCATGTATCTATCATGTTTGAACTGCAACGATATTTAAAAACGAAACTTATTCAATCGGGGAAAGAAAATATTAATTAAAGCAAAAATGTCGCTAGCTACTTGGTACAAGTACTACTCAACACTCCTTTGTGATGGAAGAATTTAAAATATCCCTCAGCCCTGGGGGTTATTTATAACTCATACCTGCCGCAAAACTGAAAGTTCAGAGACAGGAATTCGCCTTTCAGACGTCCGTTGGAGCGGCAAAACAAAGGCGGAAAATAAAAAAAATCTGTACGTCCTACCTATTTTTGTTAAAAGATAACTATGATTCATCAATTTTTTTTACAATATTTCATAATATAATGGTGCTTCGTATCAACGAAATAGCAGCTATATATTTTTTAGAGTTGCTGTAAATTCAAAGTAGTGTGGTTTGTACGAGTGTTTTATTTATTTAATTAACATTTAAAATTACTGCAAAGATTTTCAGAAACTGAGACGGGAAGCTAGAAATTTCAAATGTTGTTTATTCCGTATTTTCGATATAAAATACAATTGCTCTAAATGCCTTATACCTGGATGAATTTTACAGGAATTGGCACATGCTTAAGCTATCTTGGGAATGGTTGATTCAATGTTTAATAAAAGTTTAACTTAATTTCTCCTTCCGCTTAGTGAAGCGTCTTCAATCTAAAACTGTCACAGGGTTGACTCTGAGAATCTGGATTCCATGTCCATCTGAAGAGGTCGCTGACGACGATGTTCTAAACGAACAAATAATCATTTCAACATCAGACGCCTAGACTAAAAGAGTCAGTTTATTTAGCTGCCATGCAATGCAATCCAGAAGAACTTCGTATTGGAAAATGTATATCGGGATAACTCTTTTGGTGTTTCGGAGCCTTGGAGATACAGTCCCGAAGAAAAATCTATTCATACATAACAGTCCAGGACTTTTTATTCGTCAACAGAAATTAACTAAGATTACTAAAAACATTTTATAGAACAAATTAAAGCCTTAAATGGTTCTTCTGCGAGAGCGTATTGAGCCAACAGAGTATAGTTATAACATCAAACTCGGTTTCCATAACATGCTTTAATTTTTCATTGATATAACCCAACTAGGGTAACGATCTACTAAGGCAAACTATTTATATAAAATAGGTTTCCGGCAGGAGAAAGAAACAAGGCCAATAGCAAATCTTTACAATAAACCTAGGTGTTCCAGAAATTCACGTATTTTAACAAGTATCGTCCATGATCACTTTCATCAATCACATGACTCTGGATTAAATATTCAATTTCTCTTTGGTCAAGCAAACTGTGCAGACGGATGTTAAATATTTACGTCTTGAAGTAGTACATATTTGAATCAAAATTGTCAAGGAATTTTCTGCATTTAATGATATCTCATGGTGATTATTTAGTGCCTGTTGACCGAAGAGAATGGAGCACAAGGACCATGCAGATCTTTTAATGAATAATTATAAATGTCGTGTATAATTATGATTTAAGTCAAAAATTTTTTTACCAACCGTTAATGTAACGTTGTTTAACCACAAAAACCGACTAAAAAACAGACACGCAATATACGCGCGTGTAACGTGTCCTCTATTAATATTTGCACGTTGACATGTGAATGGGTAGCTCTAGGCTGTTACGTATGTAACCATACCTGCTGTTTATTACTTTTACGGGTCGCACTGTTCATATGATGGTGATGAGTTTATTAATAATCATCCGTAACAAACTGCACTTTATTGCAGCACTGGTAATAGAAGTTTAACTCTAAAACCACCATAAAATAATTTAATTTGTAAAAAAATGAGAATTAATAATAGCAAAGATGATAAAAAATAATAATGTTATGTCTTATGATGTAAGAGGCAAATATTAAGTATGAGAATATAATCTATATATATAAAAATGAATGTTTGTATGTTTGTCCTTTATGGAATCGTGAACTATTGGACCGATCATGATGAAAATTTGTACGTATATGTATTTTTCCACGGAGAAGGTTTATAAGCTATGCCCATCCCTTTCCCGATTCAGGATTCCGCCCCACTGGTTACAGAAATACCCATAAGAAATGCATTGCAGCAAACATATGTTAACGTCTTTTCAAATTTTTAATCACTGTTCTTTGTAAACATATAATACACTTATAGTTTTAAAGCATAGAGTAAGCTTAAGAGAAACGACAAATTTATGTTAAAACTGTTTCTGCAATCACTGTTTAAACATAGAATTTTACTATCCAGATAATACAATTCAAATTTGACGTAAAAATTCACCATTTATGCTTGGATCAGAAGAGCAATGCAGATATCATAATTACTATCTTACGTTGGCTACAAATATAAAGAAATGTTATAAAATCCAACCTTAGTTGTTTTTTTTGACAGAAGTATGGTTTCTCAAAACTCCGTGTGTACATATTCTCTCGATCGAGACAACAAAGCAAGCTCAATCGTGGCATCGGAGATATAACTAATTTAATCTAAAATTTATTATAGTAAAAAAAAAAATTACTAAGTAATTATAAGGACTTCGGTTCTTAAGATTTGCGTGCGAAGCCGTGGGTAACAGCTAGATAGAGGCAGGAATATGGTACATACCTTCATAATACGCCCAAGAGGCTCACGATGGAACGACTATCAATTATCTCAGCAATGTTTAGAATGTGATAGAAAAAGAATAAGTGAATATATGTGTAACTGTTTTCAACGGGAAATTGCGTTGCGAAGCCGCGGCAACTTTTGCAAAAAATTATTGAAATGCGCAGCAAAGCGCGCCGGGCCCGCTAGTATTCATATAAAAATAATGTTTTATCCTGTTGCATTGTACTATCGACTAGCAACATTTACGATTGCTATATTAATATTATTTATAATCCTGTCTTTAATGTTATAAGTGATTTCGTGACCTTTCACATAGGTAAAACATATAAGAGAATATATCACTTATATCACAGCAATTTTCTTTTTAACAAATTCCATAATTAGCCGAGCGTTTGCGAAGCTTATCACTCGAGATATAAACAATTTCATTTCTATCCGTCTGATATATTATAATCTGTCCTTCTCAACGAAATATCTAAGGGAAACATATCTATAGACTCAATACGTTGCGTAAAGTTGCATTTATACCCACGCAACACCGTCTTAAACAATGGAACATATTAATCCATGTGGTTAGGCCGAGTGATCATCATGTCAACCAGAAATATGCACAGTAAATTTGAAAACAAACTTAATACAATTTTTATTTTAAACGTTTTGCATCTCAATTGTCCACACAGATTTATTTTACACAATCCTCAGCATCTTCAATCTTTCTTAGACGCAAAGAATACACCATCCCTCCTTAGTCAACCATCGCATTGGGTGTAGAATATTTTACGGCCAATGAATTTTTTCCCAGCATCCATCCAAGATCTCTTCTACGGAGTAGATTGTATTCAACACCAACATATTTTTCAGACAAAATTTAAATAATTAGGGGTTGTTATTTTTGTAATATCGTCAACTAGCGTATTGATCATTTTCCCTCCAATGTAGGATTGTATTATTTCAAATTGCAATGATCTGGGATATCGAACGCGATGACGAATTCTGATCTTTTTCTCATAGTATGTGTGTTTCCGACTTGTCACAATTACTTATTGGCAGTATATAAGTACTTCGTAGATATGGAGGCAACACAGACTGAGTTATTCAGTGTTCTTGAATGCATCTTTCTACAACTCTCTGACTTTCAATTTGTAGATTATCTTTTACACATTCCCATGAAGCTTAAAATTAACTAGGGTTTTGTCTGTTACAATGCTCCTAAGTCTTACATCATACCCCAAAATATTACTTTTTTACTATTTTTAAGTAAAAATTGTTGTCAAGTTTGTATTAAACCCTAGGCAACTCTTCAAAAGGCGCTTTTTGTGTGTTTATTCCAGTTCAGATCATGAATGTGACACTTAAGAAATTGTTGAAACTCGACATATTTATGAATTAATTAACCACCATGATAGCAAGTACATTTTCATATTCTTGTTATTTGATGGGAATTATTGCTTACTGCAAGTTTAAACGTAAAAAGGTTACAAAAAAAGATGTCGTATTCTATAACACATTTGAGTTAAACTTTTAACCTTTAAATATCTTCATAACACTTATTTTACCGACAGATGTAGGCCGCATTAATTTGTCTTTAATTGGAATTAAAACATTATTTATTGCGTTCTTTGATTACACTCCATTCAAAAACTTTCAGTTTAATAAATTTCTTTATTTACATAAAATGTACAATAATAACTTAGGCTGAACTTGTTACAACTTAAAAAGGTAAAATATTCAAATTATAAATCAACACGAGTTTAGAAAGTTTTTTATAAATCAATTTTCTATCACTTTATATTTGGTAATAATTTCTGTCAAAGTGCATGTCTCACAATATCGGGAAATACAAGGCAACACAAACCACCCAAATTTAATCTCCATATCACCAGTTGTATGTCAGTTGTTTTGACATGCACACACGCAACTATACCCGGTGCTGTCTCCTGTTGTGTGCTTCTGAATAGCCGTTGGTTGACCAGTTGTGTTCATTGTAATTCACTTTGAAACATCAAGTTCACATGTAACTAGTTATACAACACATATACCATTTAGAGAAGTAATCAACGTTATTTATTATAGCACTAATTAAGAATATTGCAATCATATTTAGTAAGGTTCACACTTTTAACTATTTATAGAACTGTATAAAATTAAAATGTTCATTTAAATTACAATTGTTTACAAATTACACTACAATGACAATTACAATTTTAAATTACTACTAATTAAAAAGGAACTATTTGGTTTCATGCCGTCTTGGCTTAAAAATGAAATTTATAGTCACATATATTAACACAAGATAGATGTACGCCACACTTCATCGCGTTTAAGATTCATGCCAAACTTTGAATCTGTAGGAAAGTACATGTACTATATCACAGAGAAAAAACCCACATAAAAATAATTTTATTTAAAAATTTGTTTATGCTGCCACTTTCTCATATTCTGCAAGGATATCGAATGTTAAATGTTCGAACCGCTCTGCTAAACCACATGGAGTAACTTGCACCACAGTTAAACTCGATGTTACCTATTTAGAAATGAATCTTTATGTACAATTTCAATTCATTTAAACAGGTCATTTAATTCTCGAGCTATCATGTGGAGTGACAGACACACATACATTAATTTGTTTAGCCCCTCGAATGATAGGCTGAGTTTATTTATATATTTGTTTATGCTGACACATGTTCATATACATCAAGGCTACTGAAAGTTTTAAAGCTCGAAACGCTCAGATAAGATTTTAGTTGAATTATTCTAAACTAATTAAAACATTAGAATTTATCAATTAAAAAAATTGTATCTAACACAGTAAATAATTTAGTACAAACTGCTAACTATTACTCAAGACTGATAATTTTGTAGAGAGATTAAACCTTCAAATACCTTTACAATGGTTTAGCAGAATCGTATATATTATCTTAAACATGTAGCTGCTTATTTTTACCATAGGTTTAAGTCAATTATAAGCTGTTTAATTCCAAAAAAATTTATAAGTAATTAAACAAGTATTACCAAATGCATACAAATCTAGGAATTGTGCAGGTTAACTACAAACCTGAATTTCTGTCACGACTAAAACTGTGTTATACGTCTGATAAAGTACACAAATGTGTAACTTAACCCCCACCTTGAAAACAATAAAGGTATACAGTTCATGGATAGTAAATTATAAAAATATTTTTTGGATCAGAACGTATTTTTAGTTCAAAAGTGCATGAATTTGGGCTCTACCAGCTGCTAACAAAGCAATAAAAAATTATGGTTGCCTGTAAAGTCGGTTTTACGGGCGAATATTTTACGTGACAACGTCTTTTTCTCGGTAGAATATTTATTGATATGAATATTATTAAATTGCACAATAGGAACAAGGAATTGAATGAAAATAAGAAGTGCACAAATTTTAAACTATAGAAATATATTTTGTTTACTAAAACATTGTACATAATTTGAAATTAATTAAAATTTGTTATTGTAAATGGTAAAGTTGAATAAAACATTTACTAAAATTGGAATTTGAAATTCTTGCTAAACACAGTTAAATTCTAACTCCGTGCGTGGTGATTGGTCGGTTTAGTTCGTTTGTTTGGTCGCACTGTTATGACAGGTTAGAGGTTATAATTTGTTATTTTTAAATGTTTGACTAGCAATACACGCTGTTTCTTCTCAATCGACTGAATTACGATTTATTGCAGAGTGATTTAAACTAATAATTTACTTAACACTATCTACATTTGCCAATAGTATGACGTAACCTATAAACTCAGTTTCTCAACTTTTGTGTCAATCTAACAATTAATCAATCAATGATAGTTTACGATAATGAAAAATCAGTGTACAATTATTTACCTTTATTGTTGTAGTTGTTGTAAATGACGAATCTAAGCACTCCACATTTTCACGAATAAACATAGTTATCTGCTTTATCCCGTGCGGCGGACCCACAGTTATCTGCTTTATCCCGTGCGGATCCCGTGCGGCGGACCCACTGGACGGGCATCGTAACGTTACCGGGCGTTACACTTTTTCATGAGTGACTCCGAGCCGCAACCTAATTTAAGACGTTCTCACGTCAAAACTTTTCTAACGTAAAATTTTCATGCTGAAATTTAAGCCTTTACATAGATTCGACATAAGAGACACCAATCCTGCAAAATATAGAGTAATCAGATAAAGCCCTATTCTCATTGTCTCATAATTTGCACAATTACACCTTTAATGGACGACATTTTGTGGACCTTTTCAGACGAAAAGCCTGTGACAGCGTTCATTTCCACACACACACACACACACACACACACACACACACACACACACACCACACAACCACACACACACACACACACACACACACACACACACACACACACACACACACACACACACACAACACACACACACACACACATTCAATGTGTTCAGCTCTATATAATGTGTTCGGCGATTCATATGCACAAGAATATCGATAGATACGAAATAAAAAGATATAACATCAATACAAGACTATCGCATATAATTTCTATAAAAGTTCCTTGTTATTCCAAAGAAATTGCACGAAAACCAGTTCAGCTATATTGGGTCCTAAGATAATAAAACAAATGCATATTAAATATGGGTAATGATCTAATTTTTGAAACCAAACCGAAATTTAAAATGAAAGTAGGGGGGTATGTTGTAAACAGTGAAGAAAATTATAGTTTTTATTGAGAGTCTTTATTTATTTATATATTATAATTTATTTTATTGTTACACATCTACTGTTGTATATTTATTGTTAGATATTTTATTGTTTATATGTTTGACTGTTATATATTTACTGTTTTATTATATATTGTTTGTTTATTTGTTATCTTTTATATATTTATGCTTGTTGATATTTTGAAATTATAATACCCTATTGCTGTTTTTGATAATTATTTGTTTGATAATTATTTGTTTGTTAAATCTATCTATAAATTTATGCTTGTTGATATTTTGAATATTGTTTGTTGAATCTTACTGTTTTTGGGCTGTTCATGGGAGATGGAAGGTGGTTCTGGCCAAAAAATTGAAAAAATTGAAAATTGATTATTTAGCATTTTGATTATTTATATGTTTATTTTATTTGTTAAAACTGAATATATTTATGCTTGTCAATTTTTTACCTCGTTTTTGTGAGAAGGTTCTTGGTTGAAATCTGGATTGTAAATTAAGTATATGTTATGGACTGAGTATAGTATTTGTGCACCATGGTGGAAGAAAACATAAAAAATAAGAAAAAAAACATTGAGTTGCCAACTGCATGTATATTTTGTCTTAATGTATTGCATAATATTGTAAAAATAAGTCACACGTGCTTTCCAAGCACCTGACTCTGTAAATTTATGTAAGTTTTGGAAATAAAGGTTTTTGTAAACTCTGTAAACTCTGTAAAATCTGTAAACTCTGTAAACACACACACACACACACACACACACACACACACACACACACACACACACACACACACACACACACACACACACACATACACACACACACACACACATTGACAATTGTCATTGAATCAACCCATCCAGTCATAGCTACGTTATTCATAGTCAGAATATTTAGACATTGAAACACAAAATCTGCATTTTCAAATGTTGTTTCTTTTTTTTTTGTGTGTTGTGGTGTGTGTGTGTGTGTGTGTGGTGTGTGTAAAATAAGTTTATATCCACTGTTTAACACTTGTTATACAAATTCAATGGGATTAGAAAGCGAAATCTGTATCAGTTACCAAGCAGGAGCAATAACAATGATTGTCTGTAGAAGTAAACACATTGTATTAGTACGCCTTACCATGAGTTGCGTAACAGTATTCAATAAGGTTGCTTGTAAAATTTCAAATCTAGAGCTCATTTAAACACTTTAAAGCATGAAGAAAAAAGTTTTACATCACCTCCGGCAGTAACCATGTCAACCTGCTGAGCATAGCCTGTAATGACGCTCAACCATTTTATCATTTACTCTGGGGTTACAGTCAGTAACCTCAAATTTCTGGATTCAGTTTGTCTACAAATATATAGGATAAGTGATAACAAAATTATGTTTGACCTGTTTGGGTAGTTATATAGTATGTCACAGGTTAGAATCTCATATGAGTGTATTGAGTTTGCTTACAAAATTTATTTAATTCAATATTTTATAGTTCACACCATGGATACCCATAAAAGAAATGAGAAAATATTTTTCTAAAAAGCATTCTCTGTAAAATGCTATAGAGTGGCAAACACTATTATTTTACCTCTGTGTTGCTAATACATATGAAACAACATATTTTCAAAATGATATACATGGCTGTTTTTAAATATAGTCCGGACAGATAAACGGACAGACATTTTCCATCCCTACGAGTTATAGGATTCACTATAGTTCAACCAATAAAGTATTTTAAGCAGTCTGTTTCAAGTTAGAATGGTAATTTGCATATTTATCAGTGCAGCTCCCAAAGTTATCATCTAGCTTGTAAAGTTACTCTCCTTTGAAATGATTTAGCAAGCTTGATTATATACTGTGATTTAACATTAGGACGGTGACCTTTAATGTCACAGAGAAGTAAAACTATAGAGCTTTCAGATATATCAAACATTTCTAACCGAGAAAAGATCAATGTTATCTTAATCATAAATTGCCGTAATACTTCAAATTCCAACCCACGCCGGCTGAAAAAACATAGTGGGCAGAAATATCCTTGGTATATCCATAATGAATTGGATTAAATGTCTTCAAGAACCTCAATGATTTTTCAACACCACCCTGAAAGAGTTATAAGAGGAGCTTTGTATTAGAAAGAGGTTACTATTCTTAACATGCATAAGCATCCTTAAGTTCGGTTATAATATAAGGATCCACATTGCTATGCAATTGAAATTATTACGTTGTTTATTTTCAACATAAAATATGGTAAAATGTTCACAATTTAAAGCCGGTTTAGACTTTTGGAAATGTACAAAAAATGTTTACTTACACATCTGACATATCTGTACGGCTACAAGGGTGGGTAAAGGTGAGGTTATAATAATAATAAACTATTCTACCCATGAAACGACATTTACACAAAATGTTCCTCCTATATTCTGTTCCATGAAGGAACGCCTGTTTAATATGGTAGAAAAATGAGTCAGGCATAACTGCTTGTGACATACAAAGAAGAAAAAGAAAATTGTAATAACAGCAAAAATCATTAATGATTGAGAAACGTAATATAATTCCACCCCGGCAGCTTGCTTTAGTTTCTTTTTAATCTCACAGGAAACTAAGGTATAAATCAAAGCCCTCTATAACAGGTCACGCCAACGCTTCGATATTCGGTACAGCGCCCATTATATAAAAAGAGAAATCCAGGTTACCGTTCTGTGTGAAACCTGCCATCTGTGTGATTCGCAGATTACTGTATTTTTGTTATCTTAGAATACTTATCATCAAAAGATACATTTCTATAACTTCAGTTTTCGTTTTAGTACTGGTATAATATCAGTTTGTTTACGTAGGGCACTAGTATTATTTCATCTTAACCTTATAACTAGATCTCTTTTCTGTGAAATGTTATTATAGTAGTTTATATTCGCACTAAGTTTAAATACTAATTATTACTAGTATATGCTCTGATATTATTGTCTAAAGTAGCTAAAATAATGTAAAAAGTAAAGTAATGTTTACTAACGTTTTAAATTAGTTTCAAAAGAAACTTTTAACCTTTTAAACAAATGTATTATATTATAAACAAAATCGTGTTTGGCATAAAGCCATATTCAGTGTACAGTTAATTAAGCCTAAAAAATAAGTAAATTACTCATGGGCTACATGCAAATTTATTTTATAATGAAATATTTGTAAATTGTCATCATTTTTGTGTTATTTACAATTCGCATTTAAATAAGTAATTATTATTAACTATCAATTTGTAATGTTTCTTCTTTTTCAATAACCGTCTAGTTTGCCATTTTCTTTTCAATATGTTTGTAGTTATAATAATTCTAATAAACATTCAAATATATTTAATTTTTAAGTTTGCATTTGATATAAATGTTTATTTGTGCTTTTAAAGTAACTGAATACTACATTTTTGCTATAAATATGTTGTTTGTATTCATTTTAGTTCACCATTTTTTCAATGGGTATAATATTTTATTGTTTCTTGTTCGCTAATTTATATAACCATTGCAATTTAATAGAGTTTTTACCACCGATATTATTTTCATAATTATTTTATATTTATTTCGATTATCCTCGTACGGGCTCTAGACAAAACGACCAGTATGTATAAAAGGATAAAGGGGTTTACCAAAATTCATAATAAATAAGTGTGCGGAAAATCCCAATACACCCATAATAGATTTAAAACATGTACCCTATCTATCCTAACACATAATCCCAACGGCATAATTATAAGAGTGGCGAGATTTATTATTTTATCGGTGATATGAAACCTGATTTCAATGAAAGTCAGAATGTATCATGTTTGAAGATTTGTCAAGAAGGATTTAATATGTAGATTTAAAATTTTCCATGAAGTTTATTTCTTCAAAATGAGTTCTATGTGCGTAATTTTAGTGTCAACTTCTTTTTCGCATGGATTTCTGCAAGTCTATCTGTTCGCAGAATAGAGATTTGAAATGTTTCATGCAAACTCAGTGAAGAACACATGTAACAACATGGGGTGAGGCGTAACTCTAGCTTGTAAAATTGTAAATATGTAACTGATCATGATTTTATAAATAAACTGAAACCATAATGTTAATTTAACCTTGACGATTATCAACTTATGTTTAAGTGTAGTAATAATGAAAGCTATAAAATTAAAATAATGTTAGAAATTAATGTTTTTAATAATATATAAAGTATTACAAGATTTACATATCTGATTTTCTTAAGATGAAAATAACATTCTATTGTTTTATTTTTTTTCCATGCTTCAACCGATATCTGGCCATGTTTTAAGAGATAATTTGTGTAGCTTTCCAAGACAGTGTACAATAAACGATGTTTCAATGCACTTCAAAGGCAGGATTACATCACAAATATGTCTTTATATTAAAAAATGTTTACTGTAATAATAAAAATTATATTACTATAACATTCTGTTTGAATTTAATAAAAGGTTTGATTTACCCCTCTAATCATTCAGTTATGTTTGTTATTTCCTAATTAAATTTCTTTTGTTAAATACATAAACTTAACTATTAGTTCGTCCATACAGTCAAAGACATTAATACTACTCGGCCTGTTTTAAATTGTTTGCAGGACAATTTGTTATTGGCTTTAAAAATATGAACCTTAATGGGTAATTATAGACCGTAAAGTGATATCAAAGTCTTGGGGATTTTAAAGACTACTCGTCTGAGATTAAATCTTGGAGAAGACTTACAAGCCATGCTTCAAGCATTACATTAAGCCGATTTAACAATAAGTTTATTGAGTGCACTTAGGTGGTGTTCTAAAGTACGTCATTAAAGCTATAGATTCTAGAAATAAAGTTGTTCCGAACAAAAGCTTTTAAAATCATGTTAAAAACCAGCGTTTAAACCAAACACACACACACACACACACACACACACACACATATATATATATATATTTATATATATATTATATATATATATTTCCAAAAATATTCTTATATACCAAAGGAACAATGAAGAACTTAGACAATTACAGCGTCAATCACATTAAAAAATGGTTGTACAACCTCAATGTTAAAACATATATAACCTTAACTCTTCGCAAAAAGTAAATACCGGTTGTTAAAAATAAACAGTGAACGTCATTAAATGGTTATAGCAGTTGTGAGGAGAAGTCTTCTTTTTGCCCATTAGTCTGTGTTTTTTCTCTCCACCACTCAGGCGTGGCTTATATATTACACATGCTAACATTAGAACTGGCATGTCGTTTAATGACTTGGCAGTTCTTGTTAATGATATTCATCTACGACACTAGTGAGTCATAATAGTAATACTTGTCCGTTTATAAAAGTTATTATTGCGTACTCATTTATAAAAAAACTGTTTTAATTATAACTGTTGTTATAACTAAAACTATTAACATATTGGTATAACTTATGGTTAACTATTAAAATATGATTTTCTCACTTACAATCAATCAGGTTTTTATAAATCCTTCAATGGTATGCTATTTGGTGAATTAGTGAGAGAAATCAAACTTTAAATTATAATTTGTTCAATTTTACGGTAAATAATATTTGCATAATTATAATGTACAAGTTAAATAAGATTGAATGTAATACAACCTTCAATAGCATTTACTATTGTACACATTAATCTCCACTATATTTTCTACTAGGGTGTACTACATTATATTAGAATTAATTTGTGAAATTTTAAATTCAATTCATTACTTACGGATTAAACAAACCATTCAGTATGTAAACCAAAGTCGAATATCAAATCCAATTTTGAGGCACATTTGATGTGTTATTTCAATATTAATCTCCCTTCAAGTCCAGTGAGTTAGTGTTTTTACTATAGTAATATAAACAGAAAATGATATTGGAATGTTTTCCGTAATAAAATAGTGTTGTGCTTCTACGGAGAAATGTTGATAATATTTTTATGTAAAAACTGAAGAAATAACATTACCACTGAGCGCCACAGTTTATGATTAAAGAACAAATATTTTTAAGCCTCTTTTAGCTCATTTCGAAGAAAATATTTAATATAAGTGAATTGTCTGTTATTGTTCAATATTTAATTTTTTTTTTTTTATTTAATGTATTAGTAACTATGTAAATAATAATTTGTGAAATTTTAACAACAATAAACTGAAAAAAAATGCTACATGTAATTTTTTCTGAACTAACTTGTGGGTGGTAAACTATAAAATATAAGTGGTACTTATTAAGTAATCTCATTATTGTTGCAATGTTAAGCACGCGTCGTACTTAGTTGTTGAAATATGATTTGTTATCTTCCTAATTGTTATTTGATTTTATTAGCTTAATTTGCGTAGTGACTGTTTTATTTAAATATTAAAATTGAAATTAATATACGTTTTACTGAAGAAAATCCAGAGTAAATATTTTTATTTTTAACGTAACACTAACAGTTGTAGTCCAGCAGTTGAAATGAGCAAGAATTATGAAATGGCGATTGCTACCCCATTTCCGTGTTTTGCGGCACATGTTGTGGTGTACTCCGCCTTCCTTGTTTTTAACAATAGGTGTCGAGACCGTAAACAACTTCCTGCCACTCATACGTTAGACGAAATCTGTATATTACACTGAAAATTTATTACAACACCTTAAAAGAAAAGATACGAATCAAGAACATTTTCAAAATATTGCCGTCAAGAGCTTTTTATGTGGGTTTTAAAGTGCCCATAACCAAGTACTATCTCGTTGGATCGACTAGAAAGGGGTCGGCCCAACTTATATGTGAGAAAACTGATATTTACGAGGTGTGTACAAGTGGTCGTGTGTTGAAAGGTTTATGAGCCACAGTAGCCTATATTTACTGGCCGACATGTCAGGCGACCGAAAATCTATCGATTTACTCACACGCAACCCGCTACCCTTGTCATATACTCTGTATAAACATGGCTTCTTATGTGCAGTTGGAAATAAATAGTTATAAAAATTTCGGTTATTTTATTCCTTTTCAGTTCAATATTAAAACCTCTTTAAATGAAAGCGAAAAATGACAAAATAAGTATCTTAAATATTAAGTTTGCGATATATAAAATAATTATTTTAGTATTTCATAGGACAACGCGAAATACATATGCTTAAAATAAAGTTATTTTGTTTTACCAATATATTTTATATTTC
The DNA here is from genome assembly GCF_021130785.1 of Homalodisca vitripennis. Classification (NCBI taxonomy): domain Eukaryota; kingdom Metazoa; phylum Arthropoda; class Insecta; order Hemiptera; family Cicadellidae; genus Homalodisca; species Homalodisca vitripennis. The sequence continues at coordinate 2,862 of NW_025781613.1, read as the reverse complement.
AATGTTATTTCTATATCAATTCATTAAAACTAAAGTGTGTTGATAAGATACAAAATGTCTTGCGGAGATGCTCTGTTTCTTATGTGCTGTTTTGAGGTTAAATCTTTTAAGTTCAAATAAATTAAAATCCTCCTTAAAAACTAAAAAACAACTTACAAAAAGAGTGAATGATAAATAAACTTAAGCCATATAAAATAATTATTTAAAATTGTTATAGAATAACGCTAATTATGTGGTTTAAAATCATCAGATGATGCAAATTTTAAAATTCACCAACATGACCAGAAAATTACGGAATAACCATGAGTATTAGAAATACAAATATATATATTTATATATTTAACACACACACACACACACACACACACACACACACACTACACACACACCACGACTCACAAATTAAATCCCACTGTTAAAACAAAATTCGATCATTAAGGAAAACTACTAGAAAATATTGGAAGCACTAGAAGTGACGTAATATTAGTGAGTATTGATAAAGCCAGTAGAGAGGGTGGTTAGAAACGCTAATAATGTAAAATAATTAAATATACGTTATAACCATACAATTTCATGAATATATATATATTATAATTTATAACTATAATATATAATATGATAAAATGATATATACTACATTTTTATTTTCTCTCTCATATCGGCCATTTGTAGTATACATATATATTCACATGAAGTAATACCATTCTATTTATATCATTCATTTGGCCTTAAGTTTTAAAATGTAAAGTCGAAATAATCAAGCATAGTTTAAAAACATAATTTACATTTAAAGTGTATAACTAATTTGACTAGCCGATACTCAATTTAGGATGGTTTGTACTACTAAAACGTTAAACTGTGTGCTGTGTGTGTACAGAGTGTGTCAACGTATATTTATTGCTCTAGGTCTTTACTAATTAAATTTAAATTACAGGTCTCAACATTAAATCTACTTAAATTATATACCCACACATACAACACGCAAAACTCACAAAAAAACCTAAAGTATTATTGAACCCCTGGGAGGACTTGCTCCCACATTGTATAGTTGAATAATTATGTATCTAGATAGTAATAAACCAACAGATCTGTCATCAAAGCACATTTAGCGTTATAATTTACCAAGTAAACCTCTGCCAGTTGATTGCGGTGACGGGATAGTGAAGACAATATTCTCATAGTGTGCGGAAGAAGAGAAAATTCTCATTACCAACCAAAAACACAGAACCATTCTGCTGCTACACATTTGTGCGAAGCCACAATAACTACAGTCCCTGGCTTAATACAACCTCTAAGATTCAACTGTTATGGTCTATCCATCACTAAGGGCAGAATCATTGAGAGGGGAGTAATCGTATTTATGAAAGTTTTTTCAAGTCCGATTAATATGTGTTATATATAAATGGACACACTGTATAAATTATTATTTAAAAATTATAGTATATAATATATAAATGAATGTTTGTGTGTTTGGTTTTGTATGGTGAAGCGATACACTATTTGATCCGACCATTATGAAAATTTGAATATATATAGTACTTTTGTCGACGGAGCAGGTTTATTACGCTATACTTATTTAAAAACTCACCACGAGGTGGCGCATGCAAAATATAAAAGTTTTTTAAAGCCGCCTGGCACATAATCAACCGGCAAATTTACGAGGACAAGTTACGTATATTAAATTTCTAATAGGACCATTTTGAAGGCACTAAGTTAGAAATAATATTGTTTGTTCTTTATGATAAAATATATGGTTTGGAACTTGAACTGTTAGACCTTCTCTTACTTATAATTAAAACACATTGCTACGTGTATAATGGCTATATAATAAGCATATCACAGAAATTTCTTGATCCGTGAACAACAAGGCAAAAACTCTTACATCGGTGTTAGGAAATATAATGCATTTCAACCAGAAGTGCAAAATACACAATCCATGGCTTTAACGTAAAGCTTACGAAGCCGCTGGGAATCAACAGCTAGGTTTATTAAATAAAGTTGAGTAAAAAGGTAATTAACAGTGAATTGTTAATCATTGAATATTAATTTATTATTCAATAGAATTACAAGTTATAATTAGGTGGTTTAATAATAGCTAAATTGAGTACTAACTGTTGTACTTATCTTGCAGTACTTCCTACTAAAATCAAGGTTGTATAACAATTATTGCCAATTTATTTAACAAACTGTGGGTTAGGTTCAAACCCAAAAAAAAAAAAAAAAAAAAATTTAAAAAAAATTTGGGTAAAAAAAAAAAACCAAATAATTGTATAAATGGATCTACTAAAGAATTCTCATCAGCGTGAGCCATTTTTATTGATGGGCCGGTCGTCGTGAGTATACTTTTCCACAGCACGCCATGTTACCTTGTAAATATAGGTTGTTGTCAGGAGCTCTATAAAAGTTTTCGAACGTTACACCATATTCGATTGTTTATGGTCAGTTTCGTAACTGCAATACTCTGATGTCAACCATCAATTTTTACTTTTACACTCCACCAAATAAATACTATATAAAAAAATAACGGTTTTAGTACTTCCTACAGTATTACAAATTTAGATATGCCTCTTGAGTATGACTTGCAATCACAGTTAAAGTATTTCAATGACCTATTGCAAACCAAAAAAAGTATATTATCTCACTTGCCAGTATGGTTTTTGATTTTTATTTCCAACTTACAGTCTGAATAAATTATGCAAGTTACGATTCCAGTTTATCTTCCCGCGTTATTATCTTTTTTAATGTCCCTTTTCCATCAGGAATTGGCTATATTACCAACACTTGTGGATATAAAACTTTATAAAAATGTGTTTGCAAAAACTTGATTGAATTTTATGATCAAATGAAGATGGTTATACACCC
>NW_025781612.1:0-38939 GCF_021130785.1 Homalodisca vitripennis | reverse complement strand
GTTTTTTTTTCCATTTGATACTATTGGATGACGGTATATTATTTACAAATCATCTGGAATCTTGTGAAGACATTTTAGTTGCTTTTTGTGTTGTAAAAAATTAAACATAGCAACTATCTGAAGGCTATAATTATACTAGGTAAATCTGTAACTTAACCAATTACTTTTTCAAGAGCTAAAACTCTTAGCTTATAGTTGCCCGATTGTGTTATCAATAACAAACAGTGATGAAATATTAATGTGTTCCTTCAATCATCATGCAATCTTAAGCACTAATTTTTTTACCTTGACTCTCCACTCATGATGAGAAGGGAACGACGAGGCAGCAACACTGGCACATGCCTCTCACCTCTCCGGAACTCCATCACCACGTCCGAGCCGAGCGACAGAGAGAGTATTGGTGACTCAAAGGCACTGTGAGTGTCAATGTGGCTTGGTATACCTGCAAATTAACCAGCTTTGTAGTGATGAAAAATACCCAAATTTACCGTCCAGAAAGAAGTAGGAATAAAATTTATTTAAATACGAGGAATACTATCCAGAAAGTACATTACATTTTGACATAAACAAAAAACATAGAACAAGAACAAAATTGTATTATATACATTTAAAATTGATACTAAAATAGTATTTTTCAACTTAGTCACCAAACAAATTTTGACACTTATCATAAATTTGCAGAGGGGTCATGACCCCTGAGATTCCCCCCCCCCTTGAATCTGACACTGAATCTGCTCATAACATAACAACCAACCATTGACTACTGGCCAATGAAGGCTGAACTCACCTTGCCCTCTCTGGTATTGATTGACTGTTAGTTGGTCAGGACTCCATGCTAGAGGATGGCCTAGTTTTGCAAGACGCTCCCCAATAAAATCACACTCTGATGGAATGGCCTCCTCCAATGGTGAGTCCTTGTCAACATTGTTTATATCGTATCGGAACTCATAGCCGAAATGTTTGACTCTTCGATGTTTCAATGCTTTACCTAAAAATATCAATAATAAGAAAAATCAAATAACATTTACAATCTTTGATTATACACAACATAATGATTGAATAAATCAATTATTTTCCATGGATTTGTTATAAAGGAAGTTGAAATGGAGAGCTTAAGTTGTGTGTGTAAAATCGCTCTGGGCTTGAAACATTGTTTATCGAGCACGATCTATCAACAAGAAATGGGCTTTTTCTAATCAATAATATTAATAGTAGATATAAAAAATAGCGTGTCTCAGGAAAATAGTACAGCATACAAACTAAAACACGTTTAATAGCCTGGTGATTAATTAATTAATCACTATTAATTAAAACACTATTTTCATCCATTAATGTGGGAGTGGGTTCTAAAGGCATTGGTTAGGCAAAAAAATGAATACAGATAACTTTATTATTTTTTGCTATTTGAGGCCGGCCCTGTATTCAAATTAGCATTAGACCATAAAACTAATCACTATTCACACTGTTTTCTTTATGGAATTAAACACTTACAATAGAATTCTTCTACACTTGAACAGAAAACCCTAAACACATTCACTGCTAAGAAAAATACTGAAACTCATTTGGCATGCTAAACATTTTTAGTGTATTTAGAAAACAATGGTCGAAGGTCTCCGATCAGATACTAAAGCACCAGGGGTATATTCTAGACATTTCTGATCGGAGGCTGTAGCACCACCGATAAGTTCCGCACATCTCTGATCAGATACAGTAGCACCAGAGGTAAGTTCCGTGTGTCTCTGATCAGAGACAGCAGCAGGGAATGTGTTAATAATGTATAAACATTTTATAATACACGGAATCAGAAGCTATGCATGACTGATGAAAGGTTACCTTTCTCCACTTGGCCCTCAGTATTCCAGTTGATACAGTTTAATAACTGATTTTCTTCCTCTTCCGTGGCAAAATCATTCAGCAAGACTAAGCCTTCTGGTAATGGTTGGGATTCAGGCGAACCAAATCCGGAAGGTACTGTAATGGAGATGAACAAATATTTTACAATTGAGAATATTTGTATTTGTTGCTTAATTATAAATAAAGAATTAAAATCTAAAATCTATACTCCTAAAACCAATAGATTTAATGCTGACTAAGTAATTTGTGTCATTACTAAACAGAAAAAAATTTATTTTCCTACATATATATTCCATTTATTACATTTTTTCCTTTTTTCTATATATATATATTTTTTTTACCAAAATAATTGAAGAAAGAAGTGTTAGCAAACAGAATCCAGTATTAAAATTTAATGAAATTTTTATAAACATTAATATGACAAGGGTACAGTATACATTGATAATAATATGAGGAGGTGGAACAGTTAAATACATTCCAGTTGAAAACAACATTTTTTAAGGGAACTTATTTTACATTCTTTTAATGTTTAAATATAAATTCCCATCTATTGGTGAATAGGGATGGGTTTTTAATATTTTTTTATCATAAACATAAAAAATTGTCAGCCTATTTCCAAGGTTTTAAGGCACTAATTCAGTGGCCAGTCTAATAAAAAGTAATAAAAACCACTGATAAGGATGAAATTTTATCAATATCTATTGGAATTTAAATCACATTGTAACTTACATCATTATTTTACCTTTTAAAACCACAATTAATTAATAGTATCTATTTAGGAGAGATGAATTATATTAGTTACTACCACTTGGTACTACAACTAGAGTGAGAACCGCTGAAATAGGGACCCTGGTGGGCTCTAAGTTGGGCTCACAAATTGGTTATACTTGAAGCTATTTTAGGAAAGTCGTGATTTAGAACTGTATATTTAATTATTTTGTCAAAATCCTTTTTTAATACTTTTATTTATTAAACTAGTATGTTAATAATAATAATATTAGAAATCAATTTAATTTTAGTATTATTCATTGCTTGATTGGTTAATACATCTGGCATGTGTGTTTTTTTTTTAGTTTATAACTGTTTATTACAACTGGATCTCAATTCTGAGGTTTTCCCAGATAGGACAGTAATTTCATATGACAGGATAGTCCTTTTTTACCATTAAGGAAAGTAAAGTTAGCCAACTTTAATCATCGCAACATAGATCTATAAAAAGACTCTTTTACAAAAAACGCTCTTTTATGCATAAAATGAGAAAACTTCTTCAAACAATATTTTAAAGAAAAAGGATAAAATTAAAAAGGTAATGATGAACAAACTTTATAAATATAATACAAATTTTATAAAATTGCTAAAATTATTCATGTTAAGGAAGAAGATATTCCTAGAAGGTATGAATAATGGGCCTGTCTAAGATCTAATCTAAACTGTTACGAGTACTTACAATTACCATAAACCAGTAGATTTATTTTGTGTTTAAAATATTGTTGACGATGGAGAATTAGAAAGGATAACAGGATTTTAGACTTTTCCATTTTTATAAATTACAAAAACATGCTTCTAGAACTGGTTCTTTTCTTCAAGTGACAAAACCTAGGATATAAAATTGGGCGTGCAAGAAAATTTCCATTGCCAAAAATAAAACATTTTACATGTATAACCTGGCACCAAGAGTGGAAGCATAAAAATTAAATACCATTGCAGGACACAAACACACTAATAATGTTATTAAATATTAATAAAAACACTACTTTTCCAAATTGTTTATTATTTCGGGCGAGGCCTTTCAAAACCAAAGGTTTCATCTTCAGGCCACTCCACAAATAAATATTTACATATTGTTTGTTAAAATTAATATTAAATTAACATATGGTGTAAAATGTAAATACAAAAATTTTGGAAAATTTCAGCCAGTATGAAAAAATTATATTTGACTAGAGTTTAATTTTTGAATAAATTCAGAAGAAAGAAGATTGGAATTTTCAATAGGGCCCTCTTCATTGTTCATGAGTTTTTCTTTACTTCTGTTTATGTATAGTGTTTCCCAAGCATTCAAGTTCAATTGGTTTTGTTATTTCTTTTATTAACTTTAGATTTGTAATTGATGTTCTGTGTCCTGATTCAATGCAGTGCTTGGCTACAGCAGATTTGTCAACTCTTCCATATTTTGTGTGTGATAAATGCTCTTTAAATCGTGTTTTTATTGTTCTTTTTGTTTGTCCAATATAAATTTTGTCACAGTCATTGCATCCAATTTCATAAATTCATAAATTCAGGAGTGGCCTGAAGATGAAACCTTTGGTTTTGAAAGGCCTCGCCTGAAAATAATAAACAATTTGGAAAAGTAGTGTTTTTATTAATATTTAATAATATTTAAAGAATTTCCAATTGCTCCAAGAGTCTACACTAATATGTGTTTTGTAACTAATAACGATGATAAATAAATGTCCAAAATCCTATCATTCCTTCCAAAAACCTATTGTTTTTAATATATACACATAATTACCTGATAAAGAATACAATAAATAAAGTGGACTGTCCATTATAATTAGCTTCTCCTTGCCATTGATAGAATCATAGGCTTTGGCTGCCTCATCAATTGAAGAATATACAACAAAACAATATGACTTCTTTGGTATCATGACAATATTCTGTACGTTGCCGAACTTGGTGAACAGTTTGGTCACTTCCTCGTACTTGACTCCTGATACGAGACCAGCATTGCATACCATCACATTCTGAAACAAATAAACAGTTCTGACAATGAACTAAGAGACAGTGGATTGTTCATCCCCTTCCCTTAAATTTGAAGTACCTATATGACGCATCTAATTGTATTTATTTCTATTTTCAAACTAATCATTTTAAAAAATTTCAGCTAAGTAAGACCAAGACTTTTAACACAACTTTTATATGGAAATCAATCTCATACTAGGGCCCAAGTTTAGGTATCAACAAGCACTAGGCCTACTACATAATTTTACTTTCTCCACAACAGACAAAGATTTGGATGAACGGAAGATGCATAATCTGTTGATCAGTTTAAATCTTTGAGTGCCAGGCACTTATTGAGAGGGTGGCACGGTCAATGCCAAGCATTTTTTTACAGGTCACATCCTTCAATGCCAAGCACTCTTTTGGTATTCATGCAGTGTACCACCAAATAATTCACAACTATTTCAAAAATAAACATAATAGGTTTGATTTTTGTTTCATTGTACAGGGAGAAAATTAGACATTAACTTATTATATTTAATTGAATAATATACAACCGTTTTACATTTAAAAAAATTGAAATTAATAATCTTATTTATTTGTATCTCTATGTAAATAGGAACAAATATATCAAGTTTCAATAAAATACGAATTTGTATCACTGAGTTTTGGTTTTTTTTTTATAATAGTGCAAAATATTGAAAACCTGCACCTGTACATAAGGCAACTCTTATATTTGGCAAATAGTTTTTAATAGCTGTAAAAAATCAAATCAAGATGGATGATTTATTTTAATTTGATTTATTATGTATAAAATGCAACTAAATACAGTTCCATATTAAATGAACATTTAGTAAAAGAATAATAAATATTTACAAAGCTGATCTAATCGGCCCTCTGTATTCAAAGGGTTAAGATACAATCTAAACCGTTACAACAGCAATCATAACAAACAAATTGATTTATTGATTGGTATAGCAATAAACGAAAAAAATATTTTTTACATAAAGCATTGACAGTGGATGATACGAATTAGAAAAGAGCAACTGTCAATACATTTCCAAACAAAATAAGTTGTTTGTTTTATAAAATACTTGGGAAATTCATTTTTTCAAATTTGCAGCTGTTCTTAAGTAAGACCTGCTTAACATGCAATAATGCTGGGTATACACTCTGAGATGTTCTCACCTCCCCCCCCCCCCCCCTCAGAGATGGAGAAGATAATCATTACCTGTGTGGGTTCCAAACTAGTGTCAATGCTGAAATCCCTCAGTAGCATTTGCGTGTACTTCGTTTTTCTTCTTCTTAACTTGTAAGAAGCCATGGTTTTAGTGTTGTATGTCTACGGTTTAAAACCTGAAAATAACACATGCCTATATAAACAGTACTGTGGACAATACATTAATTTACAAAATTTAGATAAAAAAAGGTTTATCATACAGTAAATTACAAGTGCTTAAATCACAAAATGCATCTTTTTGTGACTTAAGGCATGTGCGGGGATGCACAAACTCATCCCTACACAACCGCTTTCTTCACATCTGGTAGCTTATCTGACAAGTATATTGTCAATCGCAGGTAACATCTATAATAAAAAGTTATAGGTCTTTAATTTGAATGACAGTTTCATTTTTGTTGTGTGTGATTGTGAGTTACCTGCCATGCCTGGAAGAAAACACTGGGGAATTTACTACAAGTCTCTACTCACAGATGTAAATATAAGGTGAATGATAAATTTTCATTTGTATTCCTCAACAAATATTGAGTGCAGGACAATAGACAATAGACAATAGACAATAGACAATAGACAATAGACAAAAATTCTTTATTAACATGCTCATTGAGAACAGTATTAGCGTCATAGTAAACACTACAAGTGTTTTTTTTTTACAAAATATAAAGTTTTGTAATGATATAAAAGGTTACATTGTAAAATTTAAATGTCAAATACTCTTTGAAAAAATTCTTCTATGGAGTAGAAGGGGCGGTCAGCAAGCCATTTGTGTAGTGCTGGTTTGAGTTCATTCTCTCCTTGCTACTAAACCATCTTCTCTCCCGAGCAGATGTAACTAACCAATAGTTAACATGTTACCACATCTTCATATTTCAACATAACTATTATGGTATGTGTTAAAACGAGTTTACATTGTTCATGTTTTGTTTTTTTTATATAAAAAAAATATTAAAACAGTAATGTCTTTGGCTACAATATAACAAAGCGGCCACCACGGGCAGTCTAATAATCGATATTCATGTTTTTCTAAAACTACTGGAACCAAATGTCGAACCAAACTACGTTACAGGTATTTCAAATTACATTATAGTTCAGCTGTTTTTATATGTTTAAAAGTAATTTATTTATTTATTATTATTTCAACGGCATCCGCCAATATACAATAATTTCACAAAAGAGCATTCAACAGTTTTTATGCAAAATGAAAAACAAAAAAACAACAATGCAAGATGGCTACGGACAAAGGCATTAAAGCTAGACAGGTCAACAAAACTGGATCACAACGATCATTATAACTAAATTAAATAAAAGATGAACCAATATAAGTACGTGCAGCTATATCTAGCAATGATAGCTTTACAAAACCAGAATGTGCAATAGGCCTGACAAATATAACATAGTATAAATATCAATAAATACTCAACAATAACAATAACAACTTAACAATAAACGAATAACAAGTATTGCATGACACATTGAACTATTACTCTGCTAGAACATTTTCATGCAACATAAATATAACATCAACAAAATAAATAACAACTAATTAAATTACAGAAAGTAGTGATTATGCAGTGGAATAATAAATAAGTGTTAAGATTTGTGAAATAATATTACAATAGTGAAAAATCACAAACATCATCTCCAACTGATATTAAGGGGAAAAAAAAAACTCTATCAATCATTCCTGTTGCAGTCTCTTTTTAAGGTGTGCGATGCTGTCATAAAACATATCACCATCGGAAGGAATGCTGTTTCCACGCCTATGAAGTCGAGCAATAGGACCGTGGTAGCTGTAATTGTTTGAGTGGTGGGCAGGTTGAAAACATATTCCTGGATCTGGTTCCAGCAGGCACCAAGAGGGATATCCTACTCAGAAGCTCTGGTGAATCGATCGCCCCGTTGATAAGCTTGTGCAGGAAAACAATATCAAACATTCTCCTTCTGCACTCCAGCGTAGACAGAAGAAATTCCTGCTCAAGTGCGGGGACAGAGACCTCCTGATAGGCTGCACCTCTCCGGACTCCTTGAAGTCTGCAAAATTTGTTTTGAATACTCTGTAGTTTGTGAATATGAGATGCGTAATGAGGGGACCAAAACAAGAGTACAATATTCCAGATTAGGCCGAACTAAAGCCTTATACAAGAGCAGTAGTGTCTCGTCACCGAACGTCCCTCTAGACATTCGAAAAATGAATCCTAGCACTTTGTTTGCCCTCAAAGATACCGCATCAATGTGTGCATCGGGTGACAAATTTGTAGTCAAGCTTACTCCAAGGTCGTTTACCGAGGTCACTCGCTTGATGTCGCCGGATACAGTGTAATTGAAAGCAACAGGATTCTTCAGACGACAGAAGGTGATTGTAAGACATTTGGTTGAGTTAATGACCATCTTATTATCATCGCACCACTCAGCAATTAGGTTCAGATCACGTTGAAGATTGAGACAGTCATCACGAGAGTAAATTTCTTTGAATATCTTGAGGTCATCTGCGAAGAGGAGATATTCCGATGATAGGTGGCTGATGATGTTGTTGACAAACAAGTTGAAAAGAATAGGGCCAAGCTTGGACCCCTGAGGTGGGAGGAAATTCTTCAGACAAATGGTTTCCAAGTTTGACCCTCAGCGAGCGTCCACTTAAATAGCTCTTGAACCATTCTAGAGAGAGTCCGCAGAAACCATATCCTTCGAGCTTTGAAATCAGAAGTGAGTGACTAATCTTGTCAAATGCCTTGGAAAGGTCTAAATAAATGCTGTCCACTTGATGTCTTCGATTAAACGCAGAAAGAATATAGTCTGTGTAGATGACAAGGTTGGTCTGGGTGGAACGACCCTTGCAAAACCCATGTTGTTGGGGGACAATGATATTCTTTATGTCATTAGATATCAATTCCAGCACTAAACCTTCCACAACCTTAGCCAAAGCAGGCTGGATGACGACCGGCCTGAAGCTGGTGACATCAGTAGCATTTGGTGTTTTAGGAATCGGCACAACATAACTGGACTTGAGTGCTGTGGGAAAGATGCCGTCCATAAATAGTCTGTTAAGTAAATTGGTGAGAGGCTTTGAAAGTTGAACGCTACATTTCTTGAGAACTATAGGTGGGATGAGATCAGGACCATTACCTTTGTTGACATCAAGTGACTCCAGCTCCTTCCGTACTCTTTCCTCACTTACATGGAAGCGATTTACATTGAAGTTGCTAGCAAAATGAAAGTCTAAAGTTGTGTCATCCCTGGGATTAAAAGTTGAGGCGAAGAAGCCAGCAAAAAGATTGCACATGACATGAGGGTCATCAGTAACTGTGTGATTAAAAAGTCAGACGAGTTGGGATAGACTGCGATTTCTGCATTTGCTTCACATAACTCCAAAAAGATTTTATATTGGAGGGTATAGAATACTCAATATGCCCAACGTATCTGTTAAAACAATCCTTGGCCAGCAACTTGCACTGGGCCCTGGTATGAGAGAACCTCCAGTAGTCCTCAAATGACAATGAAGTCTTGTAGATCCTGTGCAGTTTCTTTTTTAAGATGATTAAATTTATCAGTTCTTTAGAAAACCAAATGGGAAACTTGGACAATCCAACCTTTTTCATGCAGGTGTTGTCCAAAATAATTTCTCTAAGTTCCTCGCAAAAACGACTGAAGGCCAAGTCAGGGCCCTCCGCCAAACGCACATCGATATTAGCAATGGCCAAAGAAATATTAGCAATGTTGCACTCTCTGAAGTTGGGGGTGAAAGTAGCAGTGCAAGAGCGACGAGACATTTCAGGAAGATCAATCACAGCTGTCAGGGCAGGATGGGCTATATCTTCAGCTACCAAACTCTCTGCGGTGTGCGATACAAGACAAGGGATGTTAGTGAAAATTAGATCAAGGAAATTTCCTATGTAATTAGGAATAGTATTCATCAGTAATAATTCAATGATGGATAAAAAACTATCTAGGCTATTTATATTTATAAAATGTAATAAACAAAACAGTGTGTCATTCCGTGAGAAATAAACATACTAAAATAAAAAGATTTACCAGACCACTTCAGAATTTCATAAAATTTGTGATATGAAAGGTAGTTCACATATACATTAGGGAAATTACTAATTTCCCCCCAAATATTTAAAACAATGTAAAAAGTTAAGGCTATGTCAAGTTTCTCAAAATTCACCAAAAAACCGGAACCAACATATTTTGAAATCACTATACCTTTACTCCTAATTGAGCTAGAGAGAGTGAAATGGTCTACTCAGTTTTAAATGGTATTTCTTTCGATGTACAACACAACATACTTTGTCACCAAAAGTTCTTTTATCGTATTAAACATTTTTATTTAATTTTCTCAAAAATTCCATTTATGAAAGATCAAAAAAATAATATAGTTTATATATATATATATTTTTGTTTATATTTATGGTGATTCTCAAAATAACAAAGTGGGAGGCTAATGGGTTCAGTTAAATAATAATTTTAAAAAGGATGTTTTTTGAAGCTGAGAATCAGTCTACCTGCTACAAATTTCCAATGGAAAAAGGCCATGTGATGGAGTTGTGGGTTCAATGAAAAGACTTGATGAAATAATAGACCTAAAATATCTATATGAAGAACAAATTTTACCTCCTATCACAATCTATGAATGGATACTAAGAAGTCCTTATCTACTATTTGTTATAGGCTATACATACATACATATTATGGATATGAAATGTTAGATAACCTCAACAAGCGCTTGTGTGATCTGAGCTAGTGTACTACCTCCTGGAATGTTTTTCTCATTTTCCAACAAGTGCAGGGTGGCACCGCGAATTCAAGCTCAGATCACGTAAGCGCTTGTAAAGGTTATATTTAACTTTGGTACTACTAGTACCATATTTACGATAACCTAATCTAAACCTACTTATATCGCATAGTAAAATTGCATAGTTTAGTAATATTTCCATTGATAATATATGCCTCATTGCTTGCACGAAATGGCCTGGGCTGTTATCGGCTACAGAGTAACCCAAAACCGAAACAACGATACGAGAACAAATCTTCCAGCCCAGCTGATGCTGAAACAACAGTATCTCAGCAATAAGTTACCAATGCATTGCCTGTTACTGACACTAATACTGCAGATATGTAATGGCAGCAAGAGCAGTAGTTATGCACATGTTTTATCTGTGTCAAGATACGTTTATCCTGCAAGAGTAAAAAGTAATTAAATATTATAATGTTTTGTTTGTTATATTTTATAAATACATATCCTACATTGTTTTTATTCACCATAACATTATTGTTTGTTACACTATAATTTAAAATGTAACGCAATTTGGTATAAGTAGTTTGTAGCGAGGATTCTTTACTAATTAATATTGATGATCCGATATTATTCATCACTTGAGTGTTGCCGCTTATTATACTGTAGCATATGGCTTCATAATGTACTGATATTATTTTTTTGTAACAGTAAAATGATAAAAAATTTACCTATATTGAAACATTCCAAACTCAGCGTTTTGGTTTTGGATCTATAGTAATATTATGCTTTCAGAAAACTAATTAAAGGAGTAGCAGAATTAAATGTAACTTTCAAAATGTGTAAATTGTTGAACCTTTTTAAACTAAATAACCAGACACAAATTGCCAATTGTTCATGCAATATTGAATATAGTATAAATTATTTATATTCTAATCACAATTTTAATTTTAAACTGTTTCTTGAAATCTGATGCACAACATACACAAGATCCATTAAAACATTTCAAAAAATGTATAGTGTGATCAAACCCTAACCTATAAATAGTTTTTTGTATTCTTCGTTGTTCCTCTGATCTCCGTCACCACCGTGAAGTTAGCGTCACTTTATCGTCCAGACCGTCTAGTGCATCAATGTTGCAGTCATCAATCTGAAGGCGTTAACAAAAATTCAAAAACTGAGATAAATTGTATAATACTAATTATAAAAAACGATCTTTCACAAAATCAACACAGTTTTTTCTATTTATTACTTTCCACAAAGGTTTCCCATTAAATGTGTCATGAATAAAAATCCCAAATATAATACCTAAGTAAACCGTAGGAATGTATCGTAAAATGGACGTCCTCTAATAAATGCCACTCCTGAGACTTAACCAAACAAGTGCCCGCAATGGAACTTTGTACACAGATGCTCTGTAAGCTGAACTTTAATATACCAACGTCAAATAGGTGGTGTCGGCCGTCAGAGGTCCTATCGTCAAAATTAAATGCACGGTTAGACGGGCGTTCTCGTATAAAAGTCACTCCTGAGACTTAACCAAACAAGTGCCCGCAATGAAACTTTGTACACAGATGCTCTGTAAGCTGAACTTTAATATACCAACGTCAAATAGGTGGTGTCGGCCGTCAGAGGTCCTATCGTCTAAATTAAATGCACCGTTAGACGGGGCGTTCTCGTATAAAAGTCACTCCTGAGACTTAACCAAACAAGTGCCCGCAATGAAATTTTGTACACAGATTCTCTGTAAGCTGAACTTTAATATACCAACGTCAAATAGGTGGTGTCGGCCGTCAGAGGTCCTATCGTCAAAATTAAAATGCACGGTTAGACGGGCGTTCTCGTATAAAAAGTCACTCCTGAGACTTAACCAAACAAGTGCCCGCAATGGAACTTTGTACACAGATGCTCTGTAAGCTGAACTTTAATATACCAACGTCAAAAAGGTGGTGTCGGACGTCAGAGGTCCTATCGTCTAAATTAAATGCACCGTTAGACGGGGCGTTCTCGTATAAAAGTCGCTCCTGAGACTAAACCAAACAAGTGCCCGCAATGAAACTTTGTACACAGATGCTCTGTAAGCTGAACTTTAATATACCAACGTCAAATAGGTGGTGTCGGCCGTCAGAGGTCCTATCGTCAAAATTAAATGCACGGTTAGACGGGCGTTCTCGTATAAAAGTCACTCCTGAGACTTACCCAAACAAGTGCCCGCAATGGAACTTTGTACACAGATGCTCTGTAAGCTGAACTTTAATATACCAACGTCAAAAAAGGTGGTGTTGTCGGCCGTCAGAGGTCCTATCGTCGAAATTAAATGCACCGTTTAGACGAGGCGTTCTTGTATAAAAGTCGCTCCTGAGACTAAACCAAACAAGTGCCCGCAATGAAACTTTGTACACAGATGCTCTGTAAGCTGAACTTTAATATACCAACGTCAAATAGTAGGTGGTGTCGGCCGTCAGAGGTCCTATCGTCAAAATTAAATGCACGGTTAGACGGGCGATCTCGTATAAAAGTCACTCCTGAGACTTAACCAAACAAGTGCCCGCAATGAAACTTTGTACACAGATGCTCTGTAAGCTGAACTTTAATATACCAACGTCAAAAAGGTGGTGTCGGCCGTCAGAGGTCCTATCGTCTAAATTAAATGCACCGTTAGACGGGGCGTTCTCGTATAAAAGTCACTCCTGAGACTAAACCAAACAAGTGCCCGCAATGAAATTTTGTACACAGATTCTCTGTAAGCTGAACTTTAATATACCAACGTCAAATAGGTGGTGTCGGCCGTCAGAGGTCCTATCGTCAAAATTAAATGCACGGTTAGACGGGCGTTCTCGTATAAAAGTCACTCCTGAGACTTAACCAAACAAGTGCCCGCAATGGAACTTTGTACACAGATGCTCTGTAAGCTGAACTTTAATATACCAACGTCAAAAAGGTGGTGTCGGACGTCAGAGGTCCTATCGTCTAAATTAAATGCACCGTTAGACGGGGCGTTCTTGTATAAAAGTCGCTCCTGAGACTAAACCAAACAAGTGCCCGCAATGAAACTTTGTACACAGATGCTCTGTAAGCTGAACTTTAATATACCAACGTCAAATAGGTGGTGTCGGCCGTCAGAGGTTCCTATCGTCAAAATTAAATGCACGGTTAGACGGGCGTTCTCGTATAAAAGTCACTCCTGAGACTTAACCAAACAAGTGCCCGCAATGGAACTTTGTACACAGATGCTCTGTAAGCTGAACTTTAATATACCAACGTCAAAAAGGTGGTGTCGGCCGTCAGAGGTCCTATCGTCGAAATTAAATGCACCGTTAGACGAGGCGTTCTTGTATAAAAGTCGCTCCTGAGACTAAACCAAACAAGTGCCCGCAATGAAACTTTGTACACAGATGCTCTGTAAGCTGAACTTTAATATACCAACGTCAAATAGGTGGTGTCGGCCGTCAGAGGTCCTATCGTCAAAATTAAATGCACGGTTAGACGGGCGATCTCGTATAAAAGTCACTCCTGAGACTTAACCAAACAAGTGCCCGCAATGAAACTTTGTACACAGATGCTCTGTAAGCTGAACTTTAATATACCAACGTCAAAAAGGTGGTGTCGGCCGTCAGAGGTCCTATCGTCAAAATTAAATGCACGGTTTAGACGGGCGTTCTCGTATAAAAGTCACTCCTGAGACTTAACCAAACAAGTGCCCGCAATGAAACTTTGTACACAGATGCTCTGTAAGCTGAACTTTAATATACCAACGTCAAAAAGGTGGTGTCGGCCGTCAGAGGTCCTATCGTCGAAATTAAATGCACCGTTAGACGGGGCGTTCTCGTATAAAAGTCGCTCCTGAGACTAAACCAAACAAGTGCCCGCAATGAAACTTTGTACACATATGCCCTGTAAGCTGAACTTTAATATACCAACGTCAAATAGGTGGTGTGTCGGCCGTCAGAGGTCCTATCGTCAAAATTAAATGCACGGTTAGACGGGCGTTCTCGTATAAAAGTCACTCCTGAGACTTAACCAAACAAGTGCCCGCAATGAAACTTTGTACACAGATGCTCTGTAAGCTGAACTTTAATATACCAACGTCAAAAAGGTGGTGTCGGCCGTCAGAGGTCCTATCGTCGAAATTAAATGCACCGTTAGACGGGGCGTTCTCGAATAAAAGTCACTCCTGAGACTTAACCAAACAAGTGCCCGCAATGAAACTTTGTACACAGATGCTCTGTAAGCTGAACTTTAATATACCAACGAAATTGAAGTTGTTTGTGTTTTGTACTTATTAGTTATATAAGTAATACATTACCTTTTTATTAGACAATACTCGTACTTCTTTTCCATGTAGTCAGGAAATTTAAAAAAAATGAGAGCTATAACAAAAAGTAAAATTAATATGACACAAACCATGTTTTTTTTTTTTTTTTTTTAAGTGGTGAAAAAATGCATTGCTGCACGAACGCTTGGTCTTACCGTAACCAAGCGAACAAGTGTGGGGTGGGGCTCTCCACCAGATAGTATTCTGATGGCATACCCACTAAAAAAACACCACTTTCTTCTTTTTTCTTCTTCCTTTCTTTAGACTCTGGAACTCAACGGGTACAAACTTAAAAGATAATACCAACAAATATGTTATTACAATTTCTTAAAGCATATGCTATGTACGAGTTTTTTTTTAAATTTATATTACAAATACCCAACACCAACAAAATTTACTCTGCCATGCAACTATGGACCTATTTTACGGACATCAATAGCAGAAAACTGTTACTGAAATGTCTATATACATGTATGATATATTATGGGAATGAATTTACAGGCCATGATTTAAGCAAAAACAATTAAATTATTCGTGGATGGAAATATTTACGCTAACACATTGTATGGGATAAGAAGGACCGTATGTATGTATTCACTGCGCTCTGTCAGTTATGACACAATTCCCCATACAATAATAATGAAGAAAAATACGGCTGTAAAACATTTACAATTTCTAAAAATTACTTTTTGTTATTAATGTTTTACTTCACCTGTAAAGAGTATTCTTATAAAACAATCTAAATATACGTTTAATCTAAATATCAATCTGAGGGGACAATTGTATCCCTTTACCACTTCAGTAAATCATGTTGTCAGGAAGAGGAGAACATGTTGCTCACGACAGCGACACGTCCTTCGTGTGGTCATTACCATCGTCTAAGCAGGTTCTGGTTGTAGAAGGATTCTTTTCGAAAGAGATGAGGTGGTGGAAGTAGAGTATAGTATATTTCGGGGTTAAGTATGGCGTATGGGGTAGTTAGTTGTAGGGTTAGGGTTCTTGATAATAATTACAATTAATATAAAACTAATGGTAGCTACTAGTTTCACTACCAACAACTTCAGGAAAACATCTCATTATTTTTGTGGGACCTAATAACTTTTTCAAACAGTGGTTTGTTGCAAGTTCTATTTGGGATCTCTTCAATTCATTGGCTTCTGTCTATCAATATACTGGGCATAACGATATTGGCAGCTACTCAATCCACCACCAAACCGTTAAGCACTTTTCTTTGCGTTGGGCGGGACCTAATATTTTTGCTATACCGTGGTTGATGCTAATTCTACATGCAGGTTAATAAAATTGCTTTCTTTCCTTGGCTTCTTTCTATCAATATACTGTGCATAACGATATTGGCAGCTACTCAATCCACCACCAAACCGTTAAGCACTTTTTCTTTGCGTTGGGCGGGACCTAATATTTTTGCTATTACCGTGGTTGATGCTAATTCTATATACAAATTAATAAAATTGCTTTCTTTCCTTGGCTTCTGTCTATCAATATACTGTGCATAACGATATTGGCAGCTACTCAATCCACCACCAAACCGTTAAGCACTTTTCTTTGCGTTGGGCGGGACCTAATATTTTTGCTATACCGTGGTTGATGCTAATTCTATATACAAATTAATAAAATTGCTTTCTTTCCTTGGCTTCTGTCTATCAATATACTGTGCATAACGATATTGGCAGCTACTCAATCCACCAACCAAACCGTTAAGCACTTTTCTTTGCGTTGGGCGGGACCTAATATTTTTGCTATACCGTGGTTGATGCTAATTCTATATACAAATTAATAAAATTGCTTTCTTTCCTTGGCTTCTGTCTATCAATATACTGTGCATAACGATATTGGCAGCTACTCAATCCACCACCAAACCGTTAAGCACTTTTCTTTGCGTTGGGCGGGACCTAATATTTTTGCTATACCGTGGTTGATGCTAATTCTATATACAAATTAATAAAATTTGCTTTCTTTCCTTGGCTTCTGTCTATCAATATACTGTGCATAACGATATTGGCAGCTACTCAATCCACCACCAAACCGTTAAGCACTTTTCTTTGCGTTGGGCGGGACCTAATATTTTTGCTATACCGTGGTTGATGCTAATTCTATATACAAATTAATAAAATTGCTTTCTTTCCTTGGCTTCTGTCTATCAATATACTGTGCATAACGATATTGGCAGCTACTCAATCCACCACCAAACCGTTAAGCACTTTTCTTTGCGTTGGGCGGGACCTAATATTTTTGCTATACCGTGGTTGATGCTAATTCTACATGCAGGTTAATAAAAATTGCTTTCTTTCCTTGGCTTCTGTCTATCAATATACTGTGCATAACGATATTGGCAGCTACTCAATCCACCACCAAACCGTTAAGCACTTTTCTTTGCGTTGGGCGGGACCTAATATTTTTGCTATACCGTGGTTGATGCTAATTCTATATACAAATTAATAAAATTGCTTTCTTTCCTTGGCTTCTGTCTATCAATATACTGTGCATAACGATATTGGCAGCTACTCAATCCACCACCAAACCGTTAAGCACTTTTCTTTGCGTTGGGCGGGACCTAATATTTTTGCTATACCGTGGTTGGTGCTAATTCTACATGCAGGTTAATAAAATTGCTTTCTTTCCTTGGCTTCTGTCTATCAATATACTGTGCATAAACGATATTGGCAGCTACTCAATCCACCACCAAACCGTTAAGCACTTTTCTTTGCGTTGGGCGGGACCTAATATTTTTTTGCTATACCGTGGTTGATGCTAATTCTATATACAAATTAATAAAATTGCTTTCTTTCCTTGGCTTCTGTCTATCAATATACTGTGCATAACGATATTGGCAGCTACTCAATCCACCACCAAACCGTTAAGCACTTTTCTTTGCGTTGGGCGGGACCTAATATTTTTGCTATACCGTGGTTGATGCTAATTCTATATACAAATTAATAAAATTGCTTTCTTTCCTTGGCTTCTGTCTATCAATATACTGTGCATAACGATATTGGCAGCTACTCAATCCACCACCAAACCGTTAAGCACTTTTCTTTGCGTTGGGCGGGACCTAATATTTTTGCTATACCGTGGTTGATGCTAATTCTATATACAAATTAATAAAATTGCTTTCTTTTCCTTGGCTTCTGTCTATCAATATACTGTGCATAACGATATTGGCAGCTACTCAATCCACCACCAAACCGTTAAGCACTTTTCTTTGCGTTGGGCGGGACCTAATATTTTTGCTATACCGTGGTTGATGCTAATTCTACATGCAGGTTAATGAAATTGCTTTCTTTCCTTGGCTTCTGTCTATCAATATACTGTGCATAACGATATTGGCAGCTACTCAATCCACCACCAAACCGTTAAGCACTTTTCTTTGCGTTGGGCGGGACCTAATATTTTTGCTATACCGTGGTTGATGCTAATTCTATATACAAATTAATAAAATTGCTTTTCTTTCCTTGGCTTCTGTCTATCAATATACTGTGCATAACGATATTGGCAGCTACTCAATCCACCACCAAACCGTTAAGCACTTTTCTTTGCGTTGGGCGGGACCTAATATTTTTGCTATACCGTGGTTGATGCTAATTCTATATACAAATTAATAAAATTGCTTTCTTTCCTTGGCTTCTGTCTATCAATATACTGTGCATAACGATATTGGCAGCTACTCAATCCACCACCAAACCGTTAAGCACTTTTCTTTGCGTTGGGCGGGACCTAATATTTTTGCTATACCGTGGTTGATGCTAATTCTATATACAAATTAATAAAATTGCTTTCTTTCCTTGGCTTCTGTCTATCAATATACTGTGCATAACGATATTGGCAGCTACTCAATCCACCACCAAACCGTTAAGCACTTTTCTTTGCGTTTGGGCGGGACCTAATATTTTTGCTATACCGTGGTTGATGCTAATTCTATATACAAATTAATAAAAATTGCTTTCTTTCCTTGGCTTCTGTCTATCAATATACTGTGCATAACGATATTGGCAGCTACTCAATCCACCACCAAACCGTTAAGCACTTTTCTTTGCGTTGGGCGGGACCTAATATTTTTGCTATACCGTGGTTGATGCTAATTCTACATGCAGGTTAATAAAAATTGCTTTCTTTCCTTGGCTTCTGTCTATCAATATACTGTGCATAACGATATTGGCAGCTACTCAATCCACCACCAAACCGTTAAGCACTTTTCTTTGCGTTGGGCGGGACCTAATATTTTTTGCTATACCGTGGTTGATGCTAATTCTATATACAAATTAATAAAATTGCTTTCTTTCCTTGGCTTCTGTCTATCAATATACTGTGCATAACGATATTGGCAGCTACTCAATCCACCACCAAACCGTTAAGCACTTTTCTTTGCGTTGGGCGGGACCTAATATTTTTGCTATACCGTGGTTGGTGCTAATTCTACATGCAGGTTAATAAAATTGCTTTCTTTCCTTGGCTTCTGTCTATCAATATACTGTGCATAACGATATTGGCAGCTACTCAATCCACCACCAAACCGTTAAGCACTTTTCTTTGCGTTGGGCGGGACCTAATATTTTTTTGCTATACCGTGGTTGATGCTAATTCTATATACAAATTAATAAAATTGCTTTCTTTCCTTGGCTTCTGTCTATCAATATACTGTGCATAACGATATTGGGCAGCTACTCAATCCACCACCAAACCGTTAAGCACTTTTCTTTGCGTTGGGCGGGACCTAATATTTTTGCTATAACCGTGGTTGATGCTAATTCTATATACAAATTAATAAAATTGCTTTCTTTCCTTGGCTTCTGTCTATCAATATACTGTGCATAACGATATTGGCAGCTACTCAATCCACCACCAAACCGTTAAGCACTTTTCTTTGCGTTGGGCGGGACCTAATATTTTTTGCTATACCGTGGTTGATGCTAATTCTATATACAAATTAATAAAATTGCTTTCTTTCCTTGGCTTCTGTCTATCAATATACTGTGCATAACGATATTGGCAGCTACTCAATCCACCACCAAACCGTTAAGCACTTTTCTTTGCGTTTGGCGGGACCTAATATTTTTGCTATACCGTGGTTGATGCTAATTCTAATATACAAATTAATAAAATTGCTTTCTTTCCTTGGCTTCTGTCTATCAATATACTGTGCATAACGATATTGGCAGCTACTCAATCCACCACCAAACCGTTAAGCACTTTTCTTTGCGTTGGGTGGGACCTAATATTTTTCCTTAAAAACAGGTGTTGTTGTTAATTGTTTCATTCCCATGGGTTCCTGTTGTATTTCGATTTAAATTGTTGGCAAAGTTTGCAAATAAATATGAAATCATTTACCTCAACCTCCATGTTGGGTTTTACTTAAATACTTAAGACATGGTTTGAAGTGAGCCCATCGTTTGCAGCTGTCGCACATTATCCATATTTTGCATCGAGTCTCTCCCTTTCCACATTGTAAGCATATGTCTGCCATATTATCTGACCATTGCAGAAATTTCTCTTTTTAAGTATTCTCTATAATCAGTAGGATTTATTTTCGTCGGCATTTTTTGGTCTTTCAGAAAACATTCTATATAGTTTATAACATATATTCCACAATTAAAGCTATCACTTTGGACTGCCCCCTCGCCTTTTACATATGTCCATCTGTCTACTTTCATGCCATCATTCTTGTACTGAGTTTTTTGAAGACCACTGAGAAATGTCCTAAATTTTTTAAATCCAACTTCA
Source organism: Homalodisca vitripennis (assembly GCF_021130785.1). Classification (NCBI taxonomy): domain Eukaryota; kingdom Metazoa; phylum Arthropoda; class Insecta; order Hemiptera; family Cicadellidae; genus Homalodisca; species Homalodisca vitripennis. The sequence goes on along the minus strand of NW_025781612.1, from coordinate 18,347 downwards.
CAGTTGTCCGGATATCTTGGCAGTGGGTTGTAGAAAAAGCATGTGTGGTTCTGTATGTCTCCAACCAGCACGCAATAGTGATTTTTGTTTTGATACAATATACGGCATTAGAATTTTGTCATACTCATTTAAGTTTCGGAAATAATACCAAACAGGCGATGCTGCAGTAACGGAATTATGTTTAAAAAGTGTTCCGCAAGTTTCTGTATTGACGAATTTAACGTTGTCTGTTTTGCACAGTTTTTTAATTAGAGCAACAATAGCGCAGTCGATCACATTCTGGTGTAATTCTCTCGATCCATTCAATGTGAAATATGCGTCTCCGAACAGATACAGTTTTTTTGTAGGCACTAAATTTTTAAAAAAGGCTACTACATACGTATCTGTTTCTAATTCATTTTCCTCGTACAAATAAAAATCTGGATTCATAAATAAGCCATTTGGAATCGCACAGACGTGAGGATACTGTTTGCTCATACTCACCCTAAATTTCCTGTTATTATCTTCACCTACACTTCCTAATTCTTTTCTTGTACTGTGTTCGTTTTCTGAAGGTAGTCCTCTATCAATAGTTATGTACTTCTCTTCATTTTCTGGCGGCTCGTCTACTGTAGGTTTATCGGCGTTCTCAAATCCTGCACTACAAGTTTGTTTTGTAAATAATTTCGAATTTCTTAAGGGTTTTGTTTGTAGTCAAGTGATATGTAGAAGTCGACCTGCGCTTCTTTTGCCATGTTTCTGTGATACTTGGATCATCAACATCTTCAATATCCTCAGAATGAAATTCATTACTTATCTGGCATGGCTGTTTCAAAAGTGGTTTGGACAGTCTTTGGCTCCATTGGATTCAATATGACCTTAGTTTCAATATCACAAAAGTTATTTTTTCTGTCTAACTCGTTGTTTTCTTTCTTTGTTATAATCTGAAATATCTATACTTATATTTTTCAATGAAGACTGTACATTGCTTTTTAGAAGTTTTATCAAACGCCCTATTTTTAAATTCGTTTTACTCTTTAAAAGTCTGTGTTTAACCTGTTGGAAGTAGTTCTCAACGTTCGCGTTTGATAATCTATTAAATTCTTCACTTCCATGCATAAACAACATTAAGCCACTCCAAAAAGGTAACAGTGGCATTAAGTGGTTATGAACATAATCGAAGAATCCTGGACAGTAATAAATGTTTAATTCTTCGGTTGCTGGTTCATTTTTCCTGATGGTGTGTAGCTTGTCCGTAACAATTTGTAGAATTGAACAATATCTGGTAAAAAAGGGACTATCTAGCTTTGTTTTTCCACTCACATATTCATTATCTATGTCGTTAAGGTTTGAATTTTGAGGAATGTCTGATTTTGATATAACTAGGTCTTTATTTTCAAGTATCTGGTTCACTTTATCAATCTCATGTTTTGTAATAGAGTAATTCTTTTCACTGAGTGATATAGTTGCAAGCATTGTGTAGATCTCATCAGTCTCACTCACTGAATTGCATATTACCAGGAGACCCATCACTTTCAGTATCATTTCCTTCACTCTCTTATTAAAATATTTTCTTTTGAGAGCCTGTCACTAACCATTTTCATGAAATGTGCACAGCATGCGTGTATTGTTATTTTAGCTCTATACTGCTGCGGGTCACTCCTGTCCGTTACGATAAGTGATAAGTATAAAATATTAATACCAATTTATCCATACCAGGTAAAGTTTATAATATGTTTTAAAATTTTAAAATTAATTACCTCAGATAACAGGATACAGAAGATCAAGTAGCACTCGTGTGTTGAACTTTGCACTAATGCAAACAACGTTCACAGATCACAGCCAATCCAAGAATGGTGCCAAACATCCCTCAGGCATCGTTTTTATATTTATTTGACATATTGGAGATTTACAACGGGGAACAGAAGGAAGATGGTCCTAGATACTGTAGGGTTTTCAGCAAAGTGTGAGGTCCAACTTTCTCCGGGGTTCAAAGGGCGCCGCCCGTGTGCCGCCCTTGTGCCAGCAATTTTGAATAGAATTTATGATTCTATTGGCAAATCCCAATATTCACTTTGCCTAGTAGAAGCAAGGACATCGCTACCTACCATACAAAAGCAAGGAATGCAAAATCAGAACTAGGCATTTTCCTCTCAATGTCTTCCAGGACGTTACTTAAACTACAAGTTTAAAAAAAGATCTACAGGGTGATTCAAAACTAAACGACAATTCTCTCGGGAGCTTATTCTATAGCTAAAAACAAGTAAAAAAGTTCATATAACCATATGCCCGGAAACGCTTCGTTAGCGAGTTACGCCTAGCGAAAGATTTCGCCCGGATTTCAGAACCCTTGGTGAAGTCAGGCCGTATAAAAATGGTAAAGGTAGTTACAAAGATACAAATACGATTGTTTTTTATGTTTTTATATCTGACAAATTTATTAAAATTCGTCCCAGAGCTGTAAATGCAATACTTTCAGAGATATCTTACGTAAAACACAAGAATTGGTGCAAAGAAATAACACATTTTTTGTGTTTAACGTAAGATTACTTCCATAAATGTTAAATAAAGGTCATTTTTTTCTTAAACAGATTTGTAGAACATTTAATTCTGAAAAGATTCATGTGAATTACTTAGGAAAAAAAATTAATAATAGGTATTGAAATTTAGCTTTATTTAAAAATAAAACAGACGCACAAAAATGCATATTCTTATCTGCATAGAATATTAACTAATGTTTAGGTTGTGAGTAACAGCTGATCATTTATTCTAGACTGAACATTAACATAAAATGTATTTACCTTTATAAAACTGTAATAATCACCTATAAATAGTTGCTCAAAGTGTCCTCCGTTGTTAGCCAATGCACGTTTTCGCACGACGAATCCACTCTTTTCTAGCGCGTTTCATAACGTTTGGAGCATTCTTGATAGTTTCTGCCCGCCTCTGTAATGCGATTACGTAACTCCTCTATGGTGTTTAATCCGTTTTGAATAAAACAATTGACTTCATCCAACCCCATAAGAAAATGTCTGCTGGCGCGAGGTCAGGAGAACGTGGTGGCCATTTTACTGGTCCATTTCGACCAATCCATTGTCTACAGTATGTATCATTTAAATAGTTTTTCACATCACTAGAAAAATGTGGAGGTGCTCCGTCGTGCATAAAACCATGCATTTATTCTGTTTTGAACAGGAATATCTTCCAAGAGGGTAGGCAGGTTTGTTCTTAAAAAATTTAAGTTACGCTACTCCATTAAGTCGATTAGGGAGGAAAAATGGACCAATCAAATTATCACCCAGAACACCAAGCCATACATTGACTGAAAAATTTATGTTGAAAATGCCTCGTCGCAGTTTCATGTGGGTTGTCGTACGCCCAAGTATGGGTATTACGAAAATTTTACAAATTCCATTTCTAGTAAAACAGGATTCATCAGTAACGAGAATACGCCGAAGAAAATACTGATGTCGTAAACAATTTCTTCTTAACCAGCGGCAGAACATCTTCCGTTTATTAAGATCTTGCGGTAATAAGTCTTGAACACGTGTTATATGGAATGGGTACAACTGTGCTTCATGAAGTGTCCGCCATACGCTTGACTGGCAAATATTTAACTGACGTGATAATCGTCTGGTGCTTGTGGTTGGTGATAATTCTACAGCATTTATTATTGCTTGTTCATTATTATAGTTCCTTGCGCTACGTTGACGACCAATATCTATTCGCTTCGGTTTAAAGCTACCAGTTTCTCTAAGTCGTCTCTCCACAGCTTCAAATGTTTTGCGATCAGGTGTTCTTCAATGTGGAAAAAGTGTCACGATATTCCTGAACTGCAGCTAAACCATTCTTGTTAAACTTTGCCGTAAATCAGTATCATGTCCGTATACTCTTCAAACGAATACATACCATTTACATTATCTGCCATTATTTACTAAGATAATTACATACACTTTTATAAAAATATTTAATAAAATATTTTAAAAATAAATATTTAATAAAATATTTTATACACTTGTATAAAAATATTTCCAAATAATCACAGGATCTCACAAAATACAATCTTCACACGCCACAATACAAAAACCTCCATAAAGGTTTATTCAAATATTACTTCATGAACTTAATTGTTGATCAGCTGATATTGCCAACCTTTGCAAAGAAAATATGACGATAAAAAGTGTTGATTAAATGATCAGCTGTTACTCACAACCTAAACATTAGTTAATATTCTATGGCAGATAAGAATATGCATTTTTGTGCGTCTGTTTTATTTTTAAATAAAGCTAAATTTCAATACCTATTATTAATTTTTTTCCTAAGTAATTCACATGAATCTTTTCAGAATTAAATGTTCTACAAATCTGTTTAAGAAAAAAATGACCTTTATTTAACATTTAATGGAAGTAATCTTACGTTAAACACAAAAATGTGTTATTTCTTTGCACCAATTCTTGTGTTTTACGTAAGATATCTCTGAAAGTATTGCATTTACAGCTCTGGGGACGAATTTTAATAAATTTGTCAGATATAAAAACATAAAAAACAATCGTATTTGTATCTTTGTAACTACCTTTACCATTTTTTGGGCATATGGTTATATGAACTTTTTTACTTGTTTTTAGCTATAGAATAAGCTCCCGAGAGATTGCCGTTTAGTTTTGAATCACCCTGTATACTGTGATTTTATAAAAAGAGCGCTATTCAAATAATTAAACAAATACATTTTGTACATTAAAATTCAGGATCTATGTACAAAGTTTCATTGCGGGCATTTGTTTGGTTTAGTCTCAGAAGGATCTTTTATTTGGGGGGCAGCTCTTTTACTCTACGAATCGTTATCTCAACGACCCTATTTTTATATTTGCAATATCAGTGTTGGGTCTTTTACACTACTAAACGTTTAGAATCGTATAGAAACTAAAACACGTTTAAATTGGCATTAACATTAAATTTATGAGTAAAAAATAAACCTTTCCTCTACTCTTTGATGCCCCAGTGGGAAACTGCCCTCAGTGTAGTTAAGATATCTGGAGTTGTTATATAATCTCCAGTAAATTACAGTAAGAACGTACGCGTGTTACGTTTTGTATACAGAAACAGATTTGTAGTTTTCCATTCGATTTTTAAGGAGATTCTAAATATACATTCTTATGCCAATAACGTGTATTTTGATATTTCCCGCACTAAAATATTAAGTTCAACGATACAGTATGTTTATCAAACGTATCTGACGCATATTATAATATAAAGCCAATATTGAGGTCATACTTTGTATTTTAAGCAGCAAACAATTTCCGAGGTTTGTGCGTTAAAACCACATGTTTTAGGTTTGCAATTTATGACTTATTAAACATAGTCAATATGAAATGAATGCTTCAATGGTATTACTATTTCTATGAGTTGATGTAATGGTACCGCCATTTAATTATATTATCAATTCTAAAAAATATAGAACTTCTAGAAGGATTTTTTCTCTTAAGTCAATGCATCATTATCATGTTATTCATTCTATTTGTCTATTTTGAAAATTATAATGGTCATTTGTTAGTATTAAATTGATGTTTACCTCTGTTTAATGCATACGAGCTTTAATATTAAAAACTTATAATACGTTTTCTTTCTCCAATAAGCGAGTCCCTGGCGTTATATATGGTATATTGTTACGTAGAATGTTTGGCGTGATTAGCCTACTATTCCATGTAATCGATTTGTTAATTTCATGTATAAGTTGTACAAAGATGTTTGTTAGCATTGCATGATTTTTACAGTTCAAATTAAATCAACGTTCAAATAATGGAATGGAACAAATATTTTAACTACAACAGAATTAACAGTGAGGTAGTCTCAGGTAAAGGCTCGGGTTGAGGTGGTTCCTTCCTCGAAATGGTGTCATTACCAGACAATAGGTTTATGGCAACCGGTCCTCGAGTTTGCGTGTCCCTTCTGAATGTTGTCCTAATGAAATTACGTGTAAGGGTTATAAAACTATTCTCAGAAATTCCGTGAGGGGTATTGGGTTAAAGAGATAAGTCTACACAATAGCTTTTCTTCCATATTATAACATCTGCTCATACCTACCAGGTGTCAGCAATAACATAAATTTTCTCAAGCCTCAACCACATCTGACTCTGAAAAAATTAGAAAAAAATCAGGGAAACCCTAATGTCCTAAATTACACGACATTTAAATACAATATACAACCATGCGATATAATAACTCTAAATAAGATTCACCATACCCTGAATAAATTCAGTGATTACAAAAAACAATAGTTTCAAAACTTTACAATAGTAAAATAATTGGTGGACACATTTAAAAATAAATTGTTGCAGATAAAAAACAGAAAGTAAACAGAATAAAAATAATAAATGAAATATAAAATAAAATTGTTTTTTTGAAATATATGTGAGGTTAGAAAAAATATATTGTTAATTAGCCTACAAATTTTACTTATTATTTTCATGGATATAAAAGGACAACGTCATTTAAAAAAGTGCGCAAAAGAGAAGCAGTAATATTTATGTTATAAACTTCTAAAATACTTCCGCATGCTAGAATTTCAAGCTATCACTTTTTATAATGCTTTTAATTTTTCATGTTTTAAAAATAATGAAACTATGGAGTACCAAATTCCATACGACGTTTGAACATTTTGCAGTATATATACTAATCTAGTTTATATAACCTTGATACTTGAAAATCTAATACTTTTATACGAGAACATCTGTCTAACCGGTGCATTTAATTTAGACGATAGACCTCTGACGGCCGACACCACCTTTTTGACGTTTGGTATATTAAAGTTTCAGCTTACAGAGCATCTGTGTACAAAGTTTCATTGCGGGCACTTGTTTTGGTTAAGTCTCAGGAGTGACTTTTATACGAGAACGCCCGTCTAACCGTGCATTTAACTTTGACGATAGGACCTCTGACGGCCGACACCACCTATTTGACGTTGGTGTATTAAAGATCAGCTTACAGAGCATCTGTGTACAAAGTTTCATTGCGGGCACTTGTTTGGTTTTAGTCTCAGGAGCGCGACTTTTATACGAGAACGCCCCGTCTAACGGTGCATTTAATTTCGACGATAGGACCTCTGACGGCCGACACCACCTTTTTGACGTTGGTATATTAAAGTTCAGCTTACAGAGCATCTGTGTACCAAAGTTTCATTGCGGGCACTTGTTTGGTTTAGTCTCAGGAGCGACTTCTTTTATACGAGAAACGCCCCGTCTAACGATGCATTTAATTTCGGACGATAGGACCTCTGACGGCCGACACCACCTTTTTGACGTTGGTATATTAAAGTTCAGCTTACAGAGCATCTGTGTACAAAGTTTCATTGCAGGCACTTGTTTGGTTTAAGTCTCAGGAGTGACTTTTATTACGAGAACGCCCGTCTAACCGTGCATTTAATTTTGACCGATAGGACCTCTGACGGCCCGACACCACCTATTTGACGTTGGTATATTAATAGTTCAGCTTACAGAGCATCTGTGTACAAAGTTTCATTGCGGGCAACTTGTTTGGTTTAGTCTCAGGAGTGACTTTTATACGAGAAGCGCCCCGTCTAACGGTGCATTTAATTTAGACGATAGGACCTCTGACGACCGACACCACCTTTTTGGACGTTGGTATATTGGTGCGGCTTCATAGCACCTAAATCTTTTAGCACCTAAATCTCATACCACCTACAGAAAAAAAGTCGTCATTTAGGTGCTGTGATATTAGGCGCTATAAGGTTAGGTACTGTGCAAACGATCCACGGTTCGTTCGTATTAGGAGGTGCCGTGAGAGACTGTTTCAAGTTTCAGTGTCACAGCCACCTCTCGCTTTGTTCCAAAGGGGCCTTGGTGGGCGACAGAGGGATGGAGGAGAATCACAACCTTGCCCCTCACCCCGCTCCCGACGACCCGCCATTACTGTCCTCTACAGCAGGGCGAGCAGTCGACAGCACAAGGCGAGGCGACCCGAGATAGACAATTGTCTCCTCGCACAAGAGAAGGATCCGTGCGCATGGCGTGCGGCGGTTGTTGATTACAACTAATAATGGCACCAAAAATTATTTACCTTGAATTTGAATGAATGTTTAGGCCAAACCGCAAATCTTGCACATAATCCAATAATGTAAATTATTTGTTCATCTAATTTCATTGTGTTTTACATTTTTATATAAGTTTTTATCGTCATTGGAATTAAATGTGTTCAAATCGTATATTCCGTGCACTGAAACCGGTAATAATTTGCATTCAAATCTATATAAAAAATAGGCAAAGCCTTAAATCATTCATCACTTATTCTGCAATTTCCCTACGTCAGACAAAGTAAATATTTTATACACGTAAGTATCATGACTTACATAAAAAGCAAATTTATTTGGATTAAAATGTAACATCCATAGGGAATTTCAACCATTAGAAGAACTATAGTTTAGCTTTTTAACCTCCCAATGTTCTATAACAGTGAAATTTGACTCACGAGTTTTATACTTTCAGCCGAAAAAATCTAGCTATTTCATGCCAAACTGCTAGATAAGTGTTATAATGAATACAAGTACTATACATATATGATGTTTTTGTGAACCAAATACGAGATTACTTAAAATAACCCGAACGATGTTAGAAGCATTGAAAGACTCGACAGAGTGTAACATAAGTGGTAGCGCACAGACGATTCTTCGTTAACTTAAAATCAATAGAGTTCTTATTTAGACCAATAAGAGCATATGTACCAAGTTTGAAGTCACTAGGGCCTTTATAATAAGAGTTATCGCACAGACGGACGCACAAACAAACCATTTCAATAAAGCCTTTCGATTCTTCATAAAGCGTTAATAAATAGGCGGTTCTTTACATTGCATTAAAAAATATATTTATTTTATAATATTACTATATAAACTTATAAGTCAAACTGCAATTTCTATAATTCATTCCATAAAATAACGGAACTAACCTGAGCTTTTTATAGTAAAAAAATCAAAACTGTACAAAAATGGATTATATTAGTTTTTAATATTTAACTCAATGGTGTTCTCCGTGTTATCAAGATGAGTGATTGTGCCGTTTGCGACGATCTTCTGCCTGATGTGAGTGCCTGTTTGTTCTCAATGTAAAAACAAATCTACACTTCGTTTGTGCTGATATTTTAGAAAGCACATGGAATTGCATGGGACAAGTACGTCGTGAATCATGGATGTGTAAGAACTGCTGCTCAGGTAAGAGTAAATAGCAAAAATAAACAATTACTAAGGACGTTTTGGCCAAATTGCAAGAAGAAGTTTTGTCAAAATGGAGGATACCGTTAAGGCTCAATTTAAAAATTTGATATTACTTTTAAGGAACAAATGGGTGAATTTAAGGAGCCCATACAATTTTTTTCTATTTATTATTGCTTATAAATTTGTAATGCTTATAATTACATTTTTTTGTACATATTGTTAATGCTGCTTTATTCTAAGTAATATTATAATAATCTCGTGGTATACCATTTATTAGATTTACACTGCTTTTGGCTAGTTTATGAATTTAGTTTAAGTGAAGACAATGTTATGGAAATATGAATTGGACAATGAACACTAAGATAATTGTAATTATGATTCAACTGAACTCCCGCACGCGCGGCTTGAGGTGCACTGGGAGGTAAATTTTATTTACATTATGTATTTTTAGATAATAAAAAAGATTGAACTTTAACTTGAACTTGAAAAATTGATTTAAGAATATTATTTTAATATTCTATTAAAAATTGCATATTGTTGTCTATAAATGGCATGAGTATAGGCTACATTTAAAAAAGTGAAGATGTCTAAATTCTTTCAATCTGGCTTATGGGCTTATATGAAATAATATCCATAGTACGATTACAAATAAGACCTACATATTACACATAAAAATGAATCACAACATATTCTTATTTCGACAAATTTTTAGTAATCCGTTGAAATGTTAAGAAATTTTATAAGAAAAGGTGGATCAAAATAGTTGCCTGGAATATTTTACAATTTGAAAACTATTCTAATATTGTTTCATAATCGAATTTTAAACTGAGTATTTAAAAGTTGTTGACACTCAGTTCATGTTCGTAAAACAGGCAGAAACATTTTAATACAAATTAAATTTCAGAACGGTGCTTGATCAGTAGATACGTAGAACAGCAAAATTTATATATATATACTTATATATATATATACTAGCAGTTACCCGCGGCTTCGCACGCAATTTTCTGTTGAAAAAACTGGACAATATATATATGTATTCTTTTTCTATAACATAATAAACAGTCTAGAGATAATCGATAGTCACTCAAAGCTATTCCAATCTCCTGATCCAATTTAGATTTAAGTTTAAAGAAACAGAGATTTGGGATCCTGAAGTCGTAAAGTGAAACAGTTTTTATAAGATTACTATTTCCCTCCCACATTCCATGTTAATTTATTGACGTTCTTCGATGGCTTCAGTAACAATAAGAGTTAGCCTTTTTATCCCAATGACGAAAGTGTATCGTACAACTCAAAAATTGCTGCGGTCAATATGGGTCTGTATCTGGTCGTTTAAATTCACCCCCGGTCTAATCTATTTACAGTTCCACAATTGGTTTATGCTGTTGCGCTAACCAAAACAATGGTCTCATACGTTGGTTTCGGAATCTAACTTAGGTTAAATTTTTATGATTAAGTGATTTTGATATTTTTACCGATCGCTAAATATGTATTAGGGGTATATGCTTCAAGTATTAGGGCAATATTATTCTCCATTTGATTTTCAATAACTACAGTAAAAAGGCCATACACAATGTTAAAAGGAACTAACCAGATTAGATTACGTTATGTGCAAACATTCACAGCTTTATACAATAAGGTAGTTGTTATAACAGCGTATAAATAGCATTTCTATTGTATTAGATGGATTATTGATCATTGGCGCAATCTAAATTTAAAATTAAATAACTTCGTATTTGCAATCTACATTACACTACTGATTAAGCACTTTACAATAATTCAATATTTACTCAAATCTAAATGTAAACACATGTTTCTGCCTCTTTGATAAACTTCAGCTGAAAGTGTTAACAGCTACTCTAAGTGTTAATTCAGACCAAAAGCTATACCGGTTCCAAATTTCAGCACAATCCGTATAGCAGTTTCAGCGTGATTCGAGGACAAACATCTTAACATCTAAACATACAAACATCCAAATATCCAAACATTCAAACTTTCGCATTTATAATATTAGTGGGATATATATCTTATTACAGATTGCGCCAGTAACGCACTTATAAGAGCGTGTCTTGTTTTTGGTTGTTCAAAGGAAAATAACAACTTGTTATGAGTCTTTATTAAAAATTATTAATCAGCCTGCTATCTCTGAATTTTGGTGTATTGGCGTGAATATCTCTCTTAGTAACGATTGCATAACAAATTTAAATTAATTTTTAAATTACATTGTCAAAGCTGAACATTCATAGATTAAAAAATGAATGTATGAGACCATGTTAAACAAGTCGTGAATCTTAAAAAGAGGATGAGGACTATTAGAACATTACTTGAAAAAACTGAGAACAAGTATACAGTAAGGCTTCAGAAGACCCATATAACATGACATACAGTGCAAGACGACAACATCAAAACGTATATTAACACTTTTGTTGCTGGTATATACTGAGTGAGATCGACTAACTCTCAGTCCTCCCACTGCGTCGTAAGAAGTTTGCCGCAGTCTACTTGTAGACTGATTGTTGTTAAAATTAATCTTCCTGATTTTTGAGGATCAAAGTTATTAATTGTTTAGGACGCAATCTCAATACCTCTTAAAATGTTCCATATGATACTATTAATAACATATCCATTTCATTGTAATCTATTTATACAGGATGTATTACATAGGAAAGAAATAAAATTTTATAATATAGAACAAAAATAGGCTTTCAATCTCGGTTTTTTATTGTATATAAAAAATTATTATTATCAGAAATAAACTCTAATTAGTGCCTGGCTCACTTGCCTACATAACGGGCATTGGAGATTAACCTGGCAACCATGCAGTGTGTCTCAGCACTCAGTGCACTGGCACAAGGCACAAGGAAAGACCACATGTGTAGACCTTTGAATCAGGCACACTGCACAGTTACGAGGCACGCAGCAGGAGTGCCTCGTGAAAAATACAACAAATATTGCAATTTGTCTTCTGAGTAATTATAACATGCCTATTTTGTTTTTTGTTTAATCTGCAATGCTCAATAACAATATTATATTTATTTCTGCTATTATAATTATGCAAGTTGCTAGTCAAAATTAATGATGACATGTTTTTTGTAATATACAATACTGAGTCAAAAATATATAAATTTATAAAAGTTTCCACCAAAGCTTATTAAAAAGTGGTTCACAGTGTTCTAGTGGTTGTGATTTTGTTATTATTCTGATAGCTTTGTTTTTCAAGATAACGATTTCATTAATTTTAGCGCTATTACCCAATAATATTAGGCCATACCTTGCTATTGATTAAAAATAGGCATAGTATGCAGATTTAAAATATTTTTCAGTAACACAATTTATAATACGTCTAAGTAAGAAAATTACTCTACCAAAATATTCCTAGAAATTTAGCACAAGAAAAGAAATAATTTGGTGCGTCAATTGTAGGGGTTTTGTCGTAAAATAAACAAATGTTTTGAGTTTTGACTTCATTTAGTAAAGATCCATTTGATCTAAACCACATTGAGGCTTTCTCAACTGATTCAATGACAAGAACTTGTAGTTTGTCAAAGTTTGTATGGATATTCTAAAGAGTTGTGTCGTTAGCATATAAAAGAGATTTTAACCTAACAACGGTAGGAAATTAATTTATATATAATAAAAACATAATAGGGCCCAGGACTGACCATTAGGTACAAAACAATCCCGATCACCAAATTGTTGGACTGATTTCCATTAATAGAAAACAAACTTTTCGCCTGCGGTTAGATAAATAGTCTTTAAAGAACTCTTTAAAGCCGGATTCCCATTAATACCGTAATAGTTAAGTTTTAAGGCTCTGACCAAGTCAAAATATGTTACCTGAGCAAAGGCTTTAATCTCAAAAGTGTTTAGGACCTCCTTAATTAGTGAATAAACTGCATCAATGGTGTATTTACCTCTTCTATTGTAATAAATTTAGATTGATATTATTTTCCAGATACGCAAAAGGTTCATCATGTAAAACAGTTTCTATTATTACAGGACAGGTAAAATTTATACTGGGCAATAGCTCTCAGGGAAACTCCTAGACCCTTTCTTAAGAATCGGGCAGATATACATACAGTTAATGGGTTTCAAAAACGTATGGTAAATTCGTTAAAATATATTGTTAGATTTGTTATAAATGTCTTTGCTTTCTGAGTTTTTAACTCTTTTGACAGCTTTAATGACCTCATCAATTGAGACTTCTACAAAGATAAATGTTTTTCTTTCAAAAATATGGTAATTTCTTATTAAGTTCATTCTATTAACATGAGGCTTTTTGATACTACCCTTCATTTGGTGTTAACCGAATTGATAAAACAAATGGTTTAAGTTACCTGGGAGTGATATTTATTGATAATGTCGATTGAGATTCTAAAATGGTTTGTATTTTCGTTTATCTGCACCGAAAACGCCCCAGGCCTTATATTGGTTACTGCTATTTTATATTTTTGCGACATTGTGAGTTCGCATCTTCTACGGACTTTTTATAACATTTCTAGAGATTTTAAATAGTTAACACGAAGCCTGTCACTAGTAGAAAGTTTTGTCGATTTCTCCAAAAACAAAAATTTCTTTCATTTGGTCCAGTTCCCCACTATACCAATAATTTTGATTTCGACCTTTAATCTCACTAACTGTGGAACGTTGTTTTTTCACTGTAGAGTAAAATGTTTATTTATGAACTGAAATGGAGAAATATGCATGAACGAGTTTTTGGGTAGAGAATACTCTTCCATTACTAAGTACGACATTTCCAATCATGTGAAAACACATGGTTTGTCAGATCATCAATAGGGGATTCTGGAAAAATTAAAATAAAATGTGTCACTTGTACTTTTGGATTTAGCAAGGTTTTAGATGTTTCAGACAAAGTATTCTTTTGAAATATTTAAAATAAGCCCATTACGATCCGAGAAAGAAAAATAAAGATGTTGCATGAAATAACCTGATCTAGGCAGACTAAAAAACATTATCAAGACAATGGGCTCCCCGAGTTTACAAAGGAAGTTTACAAGGAAGTAAGGAAGGGAAGTTTACAAAGCAAAACGTAGTTTTTTATAGCGGGTACTACTTCCATGAAAACGAGTAATCTAGGTTTATCTTCTTTAACATACGTTGTATAATCAATTTATATGACGAGAACTGTGCGTGCGTGCGTGCGTGCGTGCGTGCGTGCGCGCGCGCGCGCGCGCGTGCGTGTGTGTGTGTGTGTGTGAAATTTAAACTTTTTGCGGATAGCGGGATGATGAAAAATAATAATATAATTTTTCTAGGGTTTGCAATTTTATATTTCAGTCGCTATGGTAGTTAATCTTCATAAAGACGCTATTGATTTTCTGTGAAAGTTATGAGGCATGTGTGCGCCATATTTTATGTACATAGGACATAGGGAAGGTCTTCTAAGAATTCCAAGTCCATTTCTACCCTTATGGGTGGATTAATATTAATGAAAGATGTAGTTATTGCTATGTATAATACACTGTATAATTCAAAAATAAATATTTAAAGCACCTGTGAGCAAAAGATATAAGGCAGAAATTACAGGATGGTTTACTAGAAAGGAGTCACTTTAGTTCAGACATGAAAAAGTTGAACTTCTAGTGACAGTCAAGCTCCACGCGATTGAACTAATATGGGCTTAAATTAATTTACATATCGCAAAAATAATAAGTCGTTCACTATTAATTCTATCACAAAATTTATAAAGAAGCTTTGGAAAAGACTACGCCTGATTGTTGGATGAAAGTTGTGTAGAGAATACAAAAATAATTATTGATAACGCTTGAACCAATGAATGATTGCTGGGGGAGGCTGTAGAGAGACTACTAATATTTTGACTGAGGGACAGAAATTCGTCGGAAGACTGTGTCAGTGAACATGAGGTAAACAGTGAAAATATAACACCGATAAACAAAGACGATGGTGATAGGATTATGGAAGGTATTCGGCCGCTTCGCTTTGAGGAATATTAATTTCCCTCAAATTATCTGTTAGTGAATTTACAAATATAAGTTTAATTAAATGTTTGTTTTTTTGGGTAAATGGATAATTTAATTGGGCCCTTCCTTAAATTAATATATTTACCAGAATCATACAAGCCTAATTTAAACATTTTCTGTTGTGGTTTTGTGTGAAAATAAAACTGTCGATATTTTATCTTGTGATTTTGGCACACGGGGCAAGTTGGTATGTGTGTTTCATTAAGCCATAATGTAGTAAGGTTTTCCGGCACAGTTACTGTGTACCTCGCTTGTTCTGCACCCTCACTCATAAGTAAAGACTATTAGTAATAAGCATTGCGTGATTTATAAAATAAATACAAGTCTAATGAGTTTCCCAAAAAAACTTGTTACGCCTTTAATTATTAACTTAGAACTCTGAATTATCAGTATGTCGTTCTTTAAGAGACATACAAACAAATGATATATTATATTTTTAACTGTACCTAATTATTTTTGAATTAGGAGGAGTTAAATTGGAGAAAGCTTAAATTTAAAAGAAAACTGTGTTTTTCTTCATATTTTTGATTATCACAATCAATAAACATATCTAAAATATCTCACTTTCGCTATAATATATAGATTAATACCTACCTAAGCCGTCAAACTTTTCCAGATGTAATAAAGGGGTATATTTTAATGTGGTAGACGTTTTAAGTGAGATGTTTAGTGTGTGTGAGAGAGGTCCGCCGGAATTCGGTAAAAAATAATATAATAGGTCATTAATATAAATTCCTAAACGAAACGTCCACCGCCTTCAATTCTTCCGGAGAGCGCGTTAAATGCAACCCGCACAGCACGTGTCAATAACCAACTCAGAGCTCTCCCCTAACCTCGCGACTCAACGGACGGTCGCCCACTGGCCACGAACAGTGGGTGGCGGCCTACCCCTCCGGCGATCCCCACCACTCCCTTTTAGGTGGTGTGATATTAGGTGCTATAACAGCTCCAGCATGCACGATCTTTAGGTGCCGTGCGACTCTCGGGCATTTCCTTAGGTGCTGTGAGATTAGGGTACGTATAATATTAGGTGCTATGAGAATCGGTGCTATTAGACGGTTAAATTTTAGTTGCTGTGAGATTAGGTGCTATTAGATTAGGTGCTGTGAACCCCCACGGGTATATATAACAGTTCAGCTTACAGAGCATCTGTGTACGGACCTCCTGACGGCCGATCAACCACCTATTTTGACGTTGGTATGATTAAAGTTCAGCTTACAGAGCATCTGTGTTACAAAGTTTCATTGCGGGCAACTTGTTTTGGTTTAGGTACTCAGGGGGGAGTGACTTTTATTATACGAGAACGCCCGTTCTAACCGTGCAATTGTTAATTTTGACGATAGGGACCTCTGAACGGCCGACGACCACCTATTTGACGTTGGTATATTAAAAGTTCAGCTTACAGAGCATCTGTGTACAAAGTTTCATTGCGGGCACTTTTGTTTTGTGTTAAGTCTCAGGAGTGACTTTTATACGAGAACCGTTCCGTTTCTAACACCGTTGCATTATAATTTTTGGACGATTTAGGGGACCTGTCTGACGGGCCGACACCACACTAATTTGACGTTGGTACATTAAAGTTCAGCTTCACAGAGCATCTGTGTACCAAAGTGTCATTGCGGGCACTTTGTTTTTGGGTTTAGTCTCAGGAGCGACTTTTATACGAGAACGCGCCCGTCTAACGGTTGGCATTTTTAATTTAGACGATAGGAAAAAAACCCCTCTGACGGCCCCGACACCACCATTTTTGACGTTGGCTATATTAAAGAGTTCAGCTTACAGAGCAATCCTGTGTACAAAGTTTCATTGCGGGCACTTGTTTGGTTAAGTCTTCAGGAGATGACTTCTTGTATTACGAGATCCGCCACGTCTAGACCCGTGCAATTTAATTTTGGACGGATAGGACCTCTGACGGCCGGACACCATCCTATTTGACGTTTGGTAATTTATAAAAAAATATAAAAAAAAAGTTTCAGCTCTTACAGAGCAATCTGTGTAAACAAAGTTTCGATTGCGGGCACTTGTTTGGTTTTAAGTCTTCAGGAGCGACTTTTTATACAAGAAACGCCTCGTCTAACCGGTTGCGAATTTAAGTATTTCGACGATAGGAACCTCTGACGGGCCGACAATCCACCTTTTTGACCGTTGGTATATTAAAGTTCAGCTTTACAGAGCATCTTGTTGTACAAGTAGTTCCCATTGCGGGCGGCACTTGTTTGGTTAAGTCTCAGGACGTGACTTTTATAACGGGAAACGCCCGTCTAACCGTGGCATTATTAATTTTGACGATAGGACCTCTGACGGCCGACACCGACCGTATTTGGACGTTGCGTTAATAAAATATGTAAAGTTCCAGCTTCTATCAGAGCATCTGTGTACAAAGTTTCATTGCGGGCACTTGTTCGGTTTAGGCTCCTCAGGAGCGACTTTTATACGAGAAACGGCCCACGCGTCTAACGGTGCATTTTTAATTTTAGGACGACTAGGGACACTCTGACGTCCACAACACCACCTTTTTTGAACAGTTGGTATATTAAAGTTCATGCTTACAGAGCATCTGTGTACAAAGTTCCCATTGCCGGGCACCTTGTTTGGTTAAGTCTCAGGAGTGACTTTTTTACGATGAAACGCCCGTCTTAACCGTAGCATTTAATTTTTGAGCGATAGGAACCTCTGACGGCCGACACCACCTATTTGACGTTGGTATATTAGCAGTTTCAGCTTACAGAGAATCTGTGTACAAGAATAGTTCATTGCGCGGCACTTTGTTTGGTTTTAGGGTCTCAGGAGTGAACTTTTATACGAGAACGCCCCGTCCTATACGGTTGGCATTTAATTTAGGACGATAGGACCTCTGACGGCCCGACACCACCTTTTTTGACGTTGGTATATTAAAGTTCAGCTTACGAGAGCATCTGTGTACATAAGTTGTCTATTGCGGGCACTTGGTTTGGGTTAAGTCTCAGGGGAGTGACTTTTATACGAGATCAGCCCGTCTAACCGTGCATTTAATTTTGACGATAGGGAAACCTCTGACGTGCCGACACCAACCTACTATTTGGACGTTTGGTATATTAAAGTTGCCAGCTTACAGAGCATCTTGTGTGACAAAGTTTCACATTGACGGGCACTTGTTTGGTTGGAGT